>NC_052950.1:5027950-5137950 GCF_013358895.1 Oreochromis aureus
ATCATAATTTGCACATTTAAAATATGAGACCTGTGAGGAATGCCCACAAACATGGAAAAGGCCCCCAGCTTCTCCTCCACAAAAGTGAAACAAACAAAGTGAATGAGATATTGTCATGGTCCTGGCAGGCCTGTTATATTTTCTTTTCCTCTGTCTTTCTTCCTCACTCTCAGTTCTCAGCTGGAGCTCGGCAGGCCTATGTGCCTTGCCGTGCCCCTGGGTACGGCATCCCTGACCCAGTTTCTGCCAACACACCTGTTTACTATTACCACTGTCGATTACCTTCTGGGAAAACGGCAAGCTGAACCCTACACTTCTTGCCAGATTATTATCAGCCTTGTGCTGGTAATCGGGGTCTCAGCTTGGACTTGAGTTACCTGTAAAGTGAGAGATTCTCTCATTGTTCACCTATTTGAAAAGACTGACCAGAAAATCAAAGCTGGTCATTCCTTTTTACTTCTCACCTGGAACATCCTTCCCCACTGACTTAGTATTCTGGACCCCCCCACCCACAAACTAATGATGTGTTGTTTGTGAACAAGCCAGCTCTAACAGTTAATGGTTAGAGCCTGTGTCATGCACAGGGGGTGTGTCCAAATGAGGCCAGTGTCAAGGCCTGTATTGTTCTTCAGAATATCACGTGAACAGTTTGTCTGAAATTATGAGATACTTATTATGTGATTCAAGCTGTTGAAAAGATACAGAATTTTGTTTTTGCATGACCTGGATCTAAGGTGATTGTGAGGATCATCACAAGCTTGCAAGAAGTTTGTAAGCACTTTATGGAGCCACCAAAAAATTTAAAAATATCAACAGATAGGGAGCATTTTGACAGGATATCTCCCAATAATACATTATTGTGTTTACATATCCACTGGTATGTAGCTCACATGCTGGGCTGCTGTACATCGAATGATCAGCAGATGTCAGTACTTCCAAATGAGCTGTTGAATGGGTTTTGAGTGATCTGCCTTTTGGTGAAGCTATTGGCTGAAATGATTCGGCACATTCACGGGGCTTCATCACACCATCACTACTAAAAGCCAACAACGTAGCTAAGAACGTAGAGTCACGTTCTTAGCCACTCCTGCTCACACTTGCTCCATGTGCTGAACCTTATTTTCATGGGCACACCTCATGGGCAATCACATGCAGGGACAGGCTAGGATTGTACCATTACATGAAGAAGACAATGAGTCAAGTGGTTCAGGCCAGGTGCACGGAAGGAGATTGGAGCTAGGAGCTTTAAATGCAAGTGCGTCGAAGAAATGTGAAGAAATAAGCAAAAACGAAAAAGGAGTAGCATTGTTGCATTTCAATGATATTGAAGACTAAAAAGCTGAATGCAGAATCTGTAAAACGAAGATGTGGCTAAAATGATACCCATTTTTATTTTAGTAATTTTCAAACTTTTGTCAAGGCCTTAAACCCTGTGTATGTTCTACTTAGTAGTAACCAAGGCATGAAAATTAGGCTTTTATGAAAACACTGAATTAAGAATTTCTTTCGAATTTCTTACAGAAACCATTCATAATTGCTAAATTAGGTTATAATTGAAGGCTCTGAATAAAGAGCCATTTGAGGACTGGCTCTTCTAAGTGAGCTGAGGGAAAAGAGCTGCATGTTTGAAAAGATCTCCCATCACGACTGCAAACTCTCAAGGAAGTAAGGACTCTAGCTAATATAAACAATTCTGCATAGGTGTACTTTTGATATTATGAAAGAATGACCGGGCCAATCAATGGACTCAGTACAACCAGCTGCATCCCATGTAGCTAGGTGCTACTTGGGCAGCTGAATAGGTTTTACACTCTCTAGTTCAGGGGTGTCCAACTCCAGGCCTCAAGGGCCGGTGTCCTGCAGGTTTTAGATATCACCCTGGGTCAACACACCTGAATCAGGTGGCTGCATGTGCATCTTTACTTCCAGTCATCCATTCTAGAAAGCTGTCTCACTCATTCCCAGATTGTTTGGAAGTTAGTTGGGTCCCAATCTATCTATGTACCAGTTTATTGTCTAAGTTTAAAAAAGCGGTTGACCATCCATTGCTTGGGACAGTAGTCATTAAACAATAAATAAATATATGATAGTGCAATGGAGGTGTTTGATTACTCCACCGAGCGCTGCATCGCCACCAGAAAGACAGAATGGAGAGATGGAGCTCTTAGGGTAGTATTTGAAAAATCACTGAATGAGCAACCTAAAAAATGAACTGGCCTCCCAAGATGACATCAGATCTTTAGATGCTTTATTTTCACTGGCGAATAAAATAGACACCAGCTGTAGGAGTGAGCCTGGGGGAAACTTCAAATCCTGCTATATTCATAGCGCCCTCTGCTATTCACCTCGTTATGACTGATGTCGTAAGGTGCTACTTATTAAGTAAATCTTAGTGTGCAGGTGCCTCTCCATGATTAGTGGACCCAGAAGACAGACGGCGGATTGGTTACCTAAATGGAGATGAGATATAAGATGACGCTGGCATGGACTGCCATTCATTCATCCTCAGCTTATCTCAACCAGTCAGACCTTTAACTGTGAAGCGCCTTTGTAAAAGTTTTTAATGTTTATTGTTATATCAAGGAGTTTAGAGGGGTGGATTGCCTTTTATTGTGATCATAGTTTTCTTCAGTTTATCTTAGATAGAGAGGTAAGTTGTTGTTATTTGTCCACCCTGAAGTTGCACTCAGCTCCTTCTTAGTGTTAAAACCTAAAGAAATAACATATAGAAAAGAAATTATTGTAAAATCGAAACAAATGTGTGACGTGGCTGCTTGAGGTCTGACAAGGATGGATCACCTCTCTATTGTGGTAAGCCCACCCTAGATGGGCCATAAAACACCTCCACTGACAGAGACAACTAAAGGTGTATGTCTAATGCAGCCAGCCTAGGCATTTTGTTGTGGCCTGACCTAGTACCTAGTTATCCAAATCCACCTTAAATGGTCAACTACTTTCTACATTTACTCTTCAAAAAAAGTTGGCATCTCTCAAAGCAGGCACCAGTCTTAGTACAACCACACCCACTTCAACAGTTCAATGTCTAGGAGTTTTGTCCCAAGTGGTAAGTTGCACCCCAATGCTTACTGTAAAACCATTATTCCTATCATTAAATATGGTCACTCCATCTCTATTAATGGGCTGCAGGCCATTAAGGTGGCAGTAATGAAACCATTACTTAAAAGGCCATCAGTACACCTAGCGGTCTCACCTAATTTCCCAACCTTCCTTTTATATAAACATGAAAGAGCAGATATAAAACAGGTAACTGATCATCTGCAGAGGAATGGTTTATTTGAAGAGTTTCAGTCTGAATTCAGAACTAATCAGAGTTTAGTGATTATTGTTTATGTAAATGTGCAGTCTTCTTCACACACGAATGTTAATTATGGAGTTCCACAGGGTTCTGTGCTAGGACTAATTCTATTTACAAACTCCCCTTACGCAGTATTACCAAAAGGGATAGCATACAGACTTGGTGTTCGCTCGCTCTGTGGTAGAGTATCACTTCCTGTTCCTGCTCAAACACAGTGGTGTTTCTGAGTAGTTTATCTGCTTAGCAATTTAATTAAAAACTTTTAAATACATTCTTTTTTCACAGTATAATCTTCACGTGCTTCATCCGAAGCACACTTTCTGTGTACTCACTACCTAATTTATAGCCAAAGTATTCACTCACTGTCTCTGTACTGTTTTGCTAGCTTAGCTTAGCTCTTAGCCGACTCGTTAGCACCATGGCTACTTCACCTGTCCCTCCTGGACTTTCCTGCTCATTGTGTCAGATGTTTAGCTACTCCTCGGCCTCCTTTAGCAGTAATGATACCTGTAACAAATGTAGCATATTTGCAGCTCTGGAGGCCAGGATTACTGAATTGGAGACTCGGCTTCGCACCCTTCATTCCCCCGTAGCTAGCCAGGCCCCTGTAGCTGGTGCAGCCGAAGATAGCGTAGGCCCTGCTAGCTGTTCCCCGGCAGACCCCAAGCAGCTGGGGAAAGAGGGCGGCTGGGTGACGGTGAGGAGGAAGCATAGTCCTAAACAGAAGCCCCAGGTACACCACCAACCTGTTCATGTGTCTAACCGTTTTTCCCCACTCGGCGACACACCCGCCGGGGGTCAAACTCTGATAATTGGTGATTCTGTTCTCAGACATGTGAAGCTACAGACACCGGCAACTAGGGATGGGTATCGTTTCGGTTTTATCCGATACTAGTACCAAACCGGTACTTTAGAAACGGTGCCGGTGCTTAAACGGTGCTCGAACTGGTGTTTAAAGAATGAAGAACACACACTTTGTCCAAAAACCTCTCATGTTTAGCTGTTTCCCACTTTTTCTTTGGTCATTTTAGCCTTTTTGGCCAGGGTGAAGGGAGTATCTGCCATCAAACAAGAAGACAGCCACATGTAACTACGACGGTGTTTGCTAGTTCACCTTACGTGCATTAATTTAATAACGTGGTTAGCCTACTCAACGTAAATTACACACAAACAACATTAAGCTACTCACGCAGAGAAGAACGGCTGCTGCTGCCATCATTTCTGCTACACTGGCAGGGCTAGTGGCCAGGACTCTACTCTCCGGGTTCTTGGGGAATGTTGCTAATTCCAGGTCCGATAACAGGCACCACACCCGCAGTAGATGTGCTCGGTGTGAGGTCTTGCAGCAAGCTATCAAATACGGTGCATTTCTCGGCTTTTAAAAAAACGCTATGCGTCGCCAGGTGTTTCATCAGATTCGAGGAGTTACCTCCTTTGCACAGTATCAGCTTAAAGCACTTGTTGCAGGCTGCTGAGTTTGCATCTTTTGCTGTGAAGTACAGCCAGACTTTTGACCACTTCGCCTTGGGCATTTTTAATCTGTAGCTCTGCTCTAAAAGAACGTACGTACCTGGATCCGCCTACTACGCTTGCAAAGGTAAAATGATTGGCTAGAAGCCAAAGTGTATGACATCTCAGTAAAATACCATAATGGCACCGGATACCGGTACCCATCCCTACCGGCAACCATAATCAATTGTCTTCCAGGGGCCAGAGCAGGCGACATTGAAGGAAATTTAAAACTGCTGGCTAAGGGTAAACGTAAATTCAGTAAAACCATAATTCACATCGGCAGCAATGACACCCGGTTACGCCAGTCGGAGTTGGTGGTATCTAACCAGACTCTAACTCTGGATAGCATTACCTTGGCCTCCAGTAACGCTGTGAGAAACCTTGGAGTCATTTTTGACCAGGACATGTCCTTCAACGCACATATTAAACAAATATGTAAGACTGCTTTCTTCCATTTGCGCAACATCTCTAAAGTTAGAAATATCCTGTCTCTTAGTGATGCTGAAAAACTAGTTCATGCATTTATTACTTCCAGGCTGGACTACTGTAATTCTTTATTATCAGGATGTCCTAAAAACTCGCTGAAAAGCCTTCAGCTAATCCAAAATGCTGCAGCAAGAGTCCTGACAGGGACTAGAAAGAGAGAGCATATTTCTCCTGTTCTGGTTTCCCTTCACTGGCTTCCTGTTAAATCCAGAATTGAATTCAAAATCCTGCTCCTCACATACAAGGTCTTAAATAATCAGGCCCCATCTTATCTTAATGACCTTGTAGTACCATATCACCCTATTAGAGCACTTCGCTCTCACACTGCAGGCCTACTTGTTGTTCCTAGAGTATTTAAAAGTAGAATGGGAGGCAGAGCCTTCAGTTTTCAGGCCCCTCTTCTGTGGAACCAGCTTCCAGTTTGGATTCGGGAGACAGACACTATCTCTACTTTCAAGATTAGGCTTAAAACTTTCCTTTTTGCTAAAGCATATAGTTAGGGCTGGACCAGGTGACCCTGAATCCTCCCTTAGTTATGCTGCAATAGACGTAGGCTGCCGGGGATTCCCATGATGCATTGAGTTTTTCCTTTCCAGTCACCTTTCTCACTCACTATGTGTTAATAGACCTCTCTGCATTGAATCATATCTGTTATTAACCTCTGTCTCTCTTCCACAGCATGTCTTTATCCTGTCTTCCTTCTCTCACCCCAACCGGTCGCAGCAGATGGCCGCCCCTCCCTGAGCCTGGTTCTGCTGGAGGTTTCTTCCTGTTAAAAGGGAGTTTTTCCTTCCCACTGTCGCCAAAGTGCTTGCTCATAGGGGGTCATATGATTGTTGGTTTTTCTCTGTACCTATGAAGCGCCTTGAGGCGACTTTTGTTGTGATTTGGCGCTATATAAATAAAATTGAATTGAAATTGAATTGAATTGAAAATTAATTGCTATGCAGATAATCCCCGGCTCTATCTCTCCATAAAGCCAGACACACACCAATTAATTAAACTGCAAGAATGTCTGAAAGATAAAAAAAAAACTGGAAGACCTCTAATTTCCTGCTTCTACATTCAGATCAAACTGAGGCTATTGTACTCAGCTATAAAAATCTTAGAAATATGGTATCTAACACGATGCTTACACTGGATGACATTACCCTTGTCTCCCAGTAACGCCTTGAGGAATCTAGGAGATGTTCTTGACCAGGATATGTCCTTCAATGCACATATTGCACAAATATGTAGGACTGCTTTCTTCCATTTGCGTAATATCTCTAAAATGAGAGATATCAGAGTGAAGCTGAAAGACTGCATTTATTACTTCTAGGCTGCCCAAAAAGCCTTCAGTTAATCCAAAAAAAGCGGGCAGTGCCTAACCGGTCCAGGAGCTCGTTGACCCAGGGCATGGGATAAGCATCAAACTGTGACACCTCATTCACTTTGCGATAGTCGACACAGAACCGTATAGACCTATCCTTCCATTTACCAGATGCCAGAGGATCCGCGCTCTGCCTGGTCCCGCCGCATTGCCAGCTGCTCCTATGCAGCCGCCTGGCGTGCGGACGCCGCTGTCATGTCCTGTAGTATTTGGGCCAGTATCTGGAGTGGTTGTGCGGGCGGGCCAGCCTGGGGATCCGACACCCTACGCTGTGTTTCGGCACCACTGTGAAGAACGGACCCAACACACGGTCTTACTGTGCTCAATCGAGGCTTTATTTTCAGCCCTCAGCAGCTTATTCTGTTGTTTTGGTACACCGTACGCAGGAAACAGCCACTCCTTAGCTGCCGGCAAAACCTCTCGCTCCTCCGACTCTCGTGTCATTAAATGCACAGAAGGAAAAAAAGGATCATTAGCCTGAGTGCATGCACCTGCTTTCCAACACACCTCCCTGAGAGCTCACTGTGCCACCCCTCCCCTGCAGCAGGCCAGAGACCACACCCCTGTCACAGCCATGTATCCAACTTTTTCGTTGGCCCACCCTCCTGGGTGATGAGCTGACAGCAGGTGGATGCTTCTCTTGTGTCCTGGATTGTTCATTAGCTGAGAGCAAGACCACAATCTGTGTCTTGAACACTGTGTCTGACAAGGTGAGCAGCAACACAGAGGCGCCACAAGGTACTGTCCTCTTCCTTTTCCTCTTCATACTCTACACCACAGGCTTCAGCCACTGCACAGAGACCTGCCATTTTCAGAAGTTTTCTGATGACTCTGCAGTGGTTGGATGCATCAGTGAAGGTGAGGAGTCTGAATACACGACTGTGGTGGACTCCTTTGTCACGTGGTGCGAGCAGAATCATCTGCAGCTCAACGTGCAAAGGCCAAAGAATTGATGGTAGACTTATGAGGACCAGGAAACCTGCGACCCCTGCTTCAAACCAGGGGGTCGACACTGTGGAGGACTATAAATCCCTCAGAGTACAAACTGATAATAAACTGGACTGGGTTAAAAACAGCAGTGCACTCTACAGGAAGGGCCGAGTCATCTCTATTTTCTCAGGCGGCTGTCTTTTAAAATCTGTTGGACAAGGCTCAGGATTTCTATGAGTCGAATGTGGCCACTGCCATCCTCTCTGCTGTTGCATGCTGGGGCAGCATGTTGACCGTTGCAGATGCCAACAGATTCAATAAACTGATCTGCAAGGCCAGTAATGTTGTGGGGAAGGAGCTGGATTACCTTAAGGTGGTGTTGGAGAGGCAGATGTTATCCAAGATAAGGATAATGCTGGACAATACCTCCCACCAATCCACGATATGCTGGCCAGTCACAGGAACATATTCAGTGAGAGAATGAGATTACTCAAATGAACCATTGAATGACAAAGGAAATCATTCCTGCCTGTGGCTCTCTCTGTACAACTCCTCCATCTAATTCACTGTAAACACTGCAGTAGGTACTTTCTTAATATTTGCACATACTCTACAGTGAAAATAACAAACATTTACAATTTAGAGTACAATGTCAATCATATACTATATATTTAATCTCCGGAAAGTGCAAATCAGAATCATTATACTTTATTGATCCCTAAAGAAGTTATGTGGGTTACAGTTGCTCCAAAAAGAAATTTTAAAATGGGAACAATAACAGAGGTGATTATAAATAAATATCAAGAATATTGACAATGATATTACATAAAAAAGAGTTTGTGCAAAAAGGGTGTAACTATTGCAGTGTTTACAGCGTATTAGATGGAGGAGTTATACAGAGAGATGCCCACAGGCAGGAATGATTTCCTGTGTCGTTCAGTGGTGCTTTTTGGTAATCTTATGCCGTTTCTCAATTCTCAAGTACGTGAGTATGTACTCGCGTTCTCGGCGAGTACGTACTGGCCGAGAACGCACGGGAGTATGGACTCGCCGAGAACGTGAGTACGTACTCACGTACTTGAGAATTGAGAAACGGCCTTTGTCTGAGTTTCGGACGAAATGCATTCTGGGATATTTAGCTGTACCAAGTCCACACAAGTCACCACCGATGCATGCTCGATAAAACGGGCGGAGCGAGAACACATCTGGGACTTTTTCGCGTTCTCAGTTTGATGCGTACTTCGAATTGGAACAGTACTTGGTCTCCGACTGATGACGTATCACGAGTACACGAGAACGCAAGTACGCACAAGTACGCATATTGAGAAACGGCATTAGTCTCTCACTGAACGTGCTCCTGTGATTAGCCAGCACATCATGGAGTGGGTGGGAGGTATTATCCAGCATTGTCTTTATCTTGGACAACATCCGCTTCTCAGACACCACCCTATGTGGTCGGATCCACAATCCGTCTTTTACAGTGGTGCAGAAACCCAGGATTGTGACGTGGAGGAACCGCAACCAGGCCAGCCAGGGGAGGCGCTGGCCCAAATGGTGGCCGAGCTCACCGCCACGCGGAGGAAGCAGGTGGTGGTGTTTCGCCACCAGTGGGAACAACGGCAGGACTGGACCGAGCCCTGGATGCAGGTGATAGAGTGTTTTCTTTGTTTTATTGTAGGGTCTAAGAAAATAAGATATGGACATCATAAAATTCACAGATCTGGTAAAATATTGTCAATGGAATACCTGGAAAAAATTGAATCTTCTGTAGAATTTAGGCTCTTACTATGATAAAATAGGAGCTAAAATATTCAGTGTCAAAGTCTGTAGACTTTTTCAGTCTCATTAACAATGTAATGAGGATTTTCAATACTGAGTGTGCTGTATACAGTACACGGAAAACCCAACTCACTCCCTTCATATTCATCTGGGCAGGAACTGGGCACCATTTTCTTTTCATCAGTTGAATATGACAAGTTTCTCCTGATCACCTAATGTTTTCATGTTTTAGTGGAAAGAGCATGGAAGGAAAATGTCCAGATTGAGAGGTGACTGTGTGGTGGTACCTAAGACTAAATATGCTGAGGGTAAGTTAACTATTTAACTTAGTTTTCATGGCTAAAGCTTCCTTTGCAGGTGTAGTGAAAGAAACGCTGTTCAGAAAAAACAGTATAACATGAACCGAGTAGATTTATATGAACCATATATAATATGTTTGGTTTTTTTGGTTAGTTAACTAAGGGTTTTCACTGTACTGTTGTGGTAACTGATTTTGTAGTTTTATCATATGTATTTGATGAGGTGCTAAATTTAACTAGACAGTGCTGTTTCAGTAATGTTAAGAGAAAGTAACGTCACTATAGGTTTTTGAAACATTATCAGTTTCTAGTACAAAAACAGCCCATGGCTCAGGTCTGCAATAGGGCAAATTGCCCCTGGCATTTTTGGTCCAGGTGGCTGACCATGATCAGTCAAAACAGATGGTCCAGTTAAATATGTGCACATATTTGTGCTATTTGCAAAGCAGTGGTACAGCCAAGTAATACATGCAAAACTATATTTATATAAAATGTATAAATAAAATAAAATCGTTGTCAGAGAAACTTTGTGTTGTTGGTGATAATGCTGATTCTGTTCTCATTCTGCTATTTTAAAGATTGCATCATTTTGAATATTTCCACAATGAACCAACAAAAATATGTCAAGACTTCTGAACTGAGACTGAATTCTTGAATTCAGGTAAGAGGCAAACAGCTTGGCCAGTTAATGACCCTTAGAAATGCAAATCATTATTAATTATTATTAATTGGACTTTCTCTTTCTACCAAGCTACATTTTTAGCATATCTGAAAATCACTGCCAGCAGGGGCTTGGGACTTGGTTCTCGTAGCTGTTTTTGTTCACCATTTACTCATTTTTTAGTTGTTAATATGAAAACTATGTCACTTTTGGTGCCTGACATTTCTGATATCAACTTTGCCTCTAAAGTGACATTTTATACACTTAACACCATTTTTTTTCAAACAAAATACATAAGAAAAAGATCCATGGACACTAGCCTGTTGATCTGCTAGGATCATTTTGGCTCTTGTGCCACTTCTCTCTGTTTAAATAGAGAGTAACATGCTGGAACATTCAGACCAATGCTTTCTGCATTGTAGGAAATACATTAAGAGGGACATTCTGTCACTTAACTGACAGGGTTTTCTGTTCGAGAAAGAGCATCAACTCTGAGTCAGTTACCAGGATAACAGACTCTGAGCTTAACCTGGTTGCTGGAAGGTTTTCTTAACCAAACTCACAGTTGCATCTTGGAGATGATGTGAATATTTAAGTGAAGATGAGGCTGAAATGACTTTAAGACTCTAAAATTGATTTGAATTGACTTTTAAAAAGCATCTACATTTCTGGTTTGAAGAAGACATCATCTTGCCCTGCAACATGGTGTCTGAGAAGGAGACTGCTGTTCCGCTTAATCCCATTTTATGTATGTATGTGGCCATATATGTACAGACATTCCCCCCTCCCCCCTCCAGACAATGAGCTGAGGACCCACCTAAACCACAACAACAGATGATTACCATGGAGGGCCAGATATCAGCCACTTACAATGTTCAGAGGTCTCAGAGAGGTTTCACCCTTAAGAGCATGTAGTTACTGTAGTTCAACACATGTATCTGATTCTGTCGTTAGCTTTTCAGACCCATCCTTCATGTAGCATTTGGTAATTTTATGTGGCCAGGAAAACATCAACTCAAATCAAAGACAGTGTTACAGAACATGTTTGATAAGGGTAAATTGTAAATGAAATACTTAGAAATTATAATCCTAAAGATTTTCATTGACATTAGACTATTGATGCCACAAACTCTCCTTTTTCTAACACTAAAAGCAGGTGTGTGTCAAATAAAGTTAAAAAAAAATCAATGTATTTTAATAAGCTGATACATCAACAATTGACAATAGAACAAACAGATCAAACAATAATCTCAAAAACTTTTTTGTATTTGGTATTTGCAATTTGACCCACTGTGTTTCAGGCTGTTATTAACAACATCCTCAGAGACTTCATTAATCATTTCGTGTTTGTTTACCTGGATGATATCCTCATATTTTCTAAGTCTGTTACAGAACATGAGGCTCATGCCCACCAAGTCCTGCAGCGTCTCCTGGAGAATTTTATACTTTATGTCAAGGGCGAGAAATGTGAGTTCTATGCCCAGTCTGTTTCTTCTCTTGGGTTCATTGCTGAAAAACATCAGTTTTAGACAGATCCTGTCAAGATTAAGGCAGTGGTAGAGTGGCCTGGATGACTTAATAGGAAACAACTTCAAAGGTTCCTTGGATTTGCTCATTTTTACAGACGCTTCATTCGTGACTTTAGAGTTCAGGCAAGTTAACGGTAATGTGATTACCTTTAACTCATCTGCAGAACAAAGCTATTAAGTTGGTGACTGGGAGCTGCACACCATTAAGTTGGTTGGTTGAAGGGGAAGAGCATCCACTAGTTGTTTGGACAGGCCACCAATATCTCACCTACCTGCAGACCATTTAATGCCTGAATGGATGTCAGCTCAGGTGGGCACTTTTAATCACTTGCTTCACTCTAGCACTCACCTACAGTCCCAGTTCACAGAATGTGAAACAGGGCACCGTATCCCATCAATTCTCCACTTCAGATGAGTTGCCAAAAAAGACGAAATCATCCATTATGTTATGGTCCATTGTGGGCCACTCTCTTAAGTTGTGGTTGAGCGTCAGTCAACACTGGATCATCAGTCAGTGAAACCCCGGCTGGTGTGTGAAGTGATTCTGTATTGTGAGTCAGTGACACAAACTTTTATTTTCAAGGAAGTCCTGCCATTGAGTCCCATTTTTTCTACAACACCCCTGACAGAACACGAAACGGTGTCAGAGGAAAATTCTGGTAATGCAGGATAAGAAAAAGACATTTCTACCCACTACTGGGAAGACGAAAAAAAGGACAAGGGGAGACAATATAGACATCCTTGGGCTACGAAGCTAGTTTGATAAACTTAAGTTGTCTTTCTGTTAAATGGATTCACTTGCTCTAATATTGTCAGTCTAGCTAATATCCTTGTGCTGGTGGTTCCTGGATCAAAATAATAATAAACAGGATCCATATTGCATCTGACTAATCACATTGTTATGATGTCATAGCTTTGCAGCTTGGAAAAAAAACCCTAATCATGTCCACTCAAGAAAAATTCAGAAAAAAGAAATTAAGGAATAAAGTTGCATCTAAAAATCTATATTTACTATCCATTACTGAAGCTCATTATGGAAACAAAGACATTAAAAGGTATTAAAAGGTATTTAAAAAAGGTATTAAAAACTTTATACCCTCCTACTGTTTGCGCACAGGGGTTTGAGGGTTCTTCTAGGGCAGAGTGTAGTGATTTCACACCTTTTGATTGGGAGTGTTCTTTAATAGCAGCTTTTCATTTGAGAAAAAAAATAAATTCTGTTGTAAAAGCCAGCTTCTTCCAGGTCAGGGCACTTGCAAAAACTAAGAACATTTTGTCATTTGCTGACTTCGAGAAAGTGATACATGCATTTATTTCATCCAGGTTTGACTACTGTAATAGTCTTTATTTTGGTATCAGCCAGGCTCTGCTCTCTCGTCTTCAGCTAGTTCAAAATGCTGCAGCTCGACTCTTGACAGGCACTCGTAAGCATGACCATATTTCCCCAGTCTTGGCTCGTTTACACTGGCTTCCAGTACGTTGTAGAATTTATTTTAAGATTTTATTGCTTGTTTTTAAATCTCTAAATGGATTAGCTCCATCAAACCTCTTTGATCGGTTAACTAAAAATACTCCTAATAGAACTCTCAGGTCAGCTGATAAGTTGCTTCTAATTGTCCCTAGAAGGAGGCTAAAAAACAGAGGTGATTGCTGCGCCCAAAGGGATGTGTGCTCAGCCCCCTGCTGTACACCCTGTTCACCCACAACTGTATAGCAGCACATAGCTCCAACACCATCATCAAATTTGCAGATGACACCACCATCATCGGCTGCATTTCTGATGAAGATGAGACGGCATACAGGGCAGAGGTGAGAGCCCTAACATCATGGTGCCGCAACAACAACCTGCTGCTTAACGTCAGCAAAACCAAGGAGCTCATCGTGGATTACAGGAGACTGCAGAGAGCTGGCCACACTCCCATCCACATCGAAGGAGGAGAGGTGGAGAGAGTCAGCTGCTTCAGATTCCTTGGCATCAACATCAGCGAGGATCTGAGCTGGTCACGCCATGTTGATGTGATCACAAAAGCAGCAAGACAGCGGCTCTTCTTCCTGCAGTGCCTGAGAAGATTCAGCATGAACCCCAGAATACTAACAAACTTCTATCGATGCACCATTGTGACTATTCTGACTGGCTGCATCTATGGCAGCTGTAATGCTCTGGACCACAAAGCTCTGCAGAGGGTGGTGAGATCAGCACAGCGCATCACCAGGACTGAACTGCCAGCCATGCAGGATCTCTACAGACAGCGGTGCATGAGGAAGATGCAGCCGATCCTCTCTGATCCCAGCCACAGACTCTTCACACTCCTGCCGTCCAGCAGGCGGTTCAGGAGCATTCAGACCTGCACTACCAGACACAGAGACAGTTTTTACCCACAAGCCATCAGGTTTTTGAACTGCTGACATTCTATACACACCATTACACACTCACTACAATTAAAGGGACTCTACACACTGTCACTTCAACTAACGCCACTTAAATGCTCATTGCACAAGTTTTGCACAATCTGTAAATAGTTTTGCACAAACATTTGTAAATACCAACTGTAGTGTTTTCAACAAGGATGTTGGTGACACCGAGTTAAACCACAAATGAAGACCCTGGAGTTTAGTTGCAGCTTGTTTAATTGTCTCCATGAACATGTGGTGAAAACTGAAATGACAGAAAATAAACTCCATTTCAACAGGTAGAAACATGTTTACATCAATAAAGTGCATTACTCTCACTAAGACATTCATGTTAGCAAAATATACATTAATATCCAAAGCTATCTGTATAAACTGTCATATAAAGTAACTTACGGCGTTCCAGCCTGATAATTCAAAGTAGATGGCATCTGATTACATCTCCATACTGCCTTTAGCATGTGGAGCCTGTTTCTCAGCAAAAACCGAGTGCTTGACCAAAACCGGAAGTGCTTGACCGGAACCGGAAGTGCGCCGCCAGAACAGGAAATACATTTTAGCGATATTTTCCTTTTAACTAAAACGTATGTAAAGTATGAATTATTCATTTTAACAACACATATTAATTTTTTAATGACAAATCTTTTTAGAATTATTTATTTCAAACTTATGAACCTATTTATTCAGAGAAATGCCTTAAGATCAACACACTCCCCGCCTGGCCTCAGGAGGCCACTATGCTAAACAAACATTATGCATTCAGTCCTTTGGCATGAGGAGGATAACTTCTGTAACCAGTCGCATAAATGTCTTTATGCACCCTTGATCGCATGTCTTTACCTCAATTTTCCTTACTCGATCGTCCTTGCTTGGGAATGTGGCAGTGACCCTGGCCATGGGCCAGCTGTTTCATGTAACCTGCTTGTCCTTGAGCAGAACCAGGTCACCAACTTGGAGGTTTCTGCGCGACCCGGTCTATTTCTGCCTTTGCTGCAATGTGGGTAGATACTCTCGCCTCCAGCGTGTCCAGAACTGGTTGGAAAGGGCTTGGACCCGTCTCCATTGTTTGTTGTAGAGGTCTTTATCCGAAAAGTCTCCAGGTGGGGGTAGGAGGCAAGATTTCTGCGTAAGGAGCATTGAAGGGGATAGGACGAAAGGGTTCTCTGGATCAGAGGACACTGGGACGAGCGGCCTTGCATTTATTATGGCTGTAACCTCAGCCATGAGTGTGCATAACACGTCGTGAGTCAGTTGAACCTTATTTTGTAGTAGCATGGAGTCCAGGATTCTGCGGGCGACTCCGATCATGCGCTCCCAAGAGCCTCCCATGTGGGATGCATGTGGTGGATTAAACTCCCAACTGCAGCCTTGGATAGTTAGGTACTATTGGAGTGATTTATCCATTCCAAGTTCCTTTGAAGTGCTAATAAAATTGGTGCCACGGTCAGATAGCATCTGTTTGGCGGGGCCTGTCAGAGCAAAGAAGCGGCGGAGGGTGTTTATGCAGCTGAATGTGTCCAGAGATTCGATTACCTCAATATGCACAGCTCTCGAACTCATGCAGGTAAACATGATGGCCCACCGCTTACTTTCAGCTACTCTGCCCCTGGTACGCCTGGTTGTTATGGACCACGGTCCGAAGACATCAAGGCCAACGTAGGTGAAAGGAGGACAAGTTTTTAGGCGTTCAGGTGGTAGGTCCGCCATGAGTTGTTGTTCTTGTTTTCCACGTAGTTTGCGGCAGGTTAAACATTTGTGGATTACTGAATTGACTAGCTTTTTTGCCGCCTAAAAGCCACAGCCCAGCAGCTCTGATTGCTCCTTCCGTCAGATGACGCCCTTGGTGCCTTGTAAATGGAATGGTAAATGGACTGATTCTTATATAGTACTCCGAGAGAGTAGAAAATACTCTCTCGGAGTACTCAAAGCGCTCTATACAACATGCCACATTCACCCAATCACACCCATTCTCACAAGCACTTTATCTATACTTAGTGCAATCTAACTACATTCACACACATTCATACTCCGATGGATGCATCGGAGAGCAACTTGGGGTTAGTATCTTGCCCAGGGATACTTGACATGCACACTGGAGGAGCCAAGGATCGAACCACCAACCTTCCGATCAGTAGGTGACCTGCTCTACCTCCTGAGCTACAGTCACGAGCTACAGTAGCTCGTGGTAATGGCGAGTGAGCAGAAGGGAGATGTGACTGTTTTTTGGAAGAATTACTGGGCTCTTTTCAACACTCTCAATTTCTGCGTGTTTGAGTCGGCCTCCAACAGAAATGAGACTGTCCTGTAACATTGGGCTGAGCTTCTTGAGGGGGCTCTGTTTTGAGATTGGCTTGCCAGCATCAAGGGCAGAAAGTTCCTTCTCAAAGTATGCCTTCTGCCTCTCTTTGAAGATGACAGTTTTTGCTTGAGCAATCTCCTCTGGAGTTTGAGGCAGATGACATTTGTGCCAGCCTTTGCATTTTTTGTTTGGATTAGTCCCATTGATGGACTGCAATGTGGATAAGATTTGCTATGGCTCTGACTAAAGACTTAAAGGTAGAAAAGTGCTCAAAACGCTTACAGATGAGTACTTGGAGGTGAGTGACATAAGTTTTTACTTCTGGTCTAATTTCTGAGTCCTTATCTGGTTCAATCAGGTCAAACATTCCACTCAGTTGTGTTGTCTCTGCGGCAGGATGGTGGATGAAGGGTGGTCCGGTGAACCAGGTGGACTTTTTTAGTTGGAATGCCGACAATGACCTAGACGCATGGTCTGCTGGATTTTCCTCTGTGCGCACATAATGCCACTGTTCTGGCTTTGATGACTGGCGAATGCGCTGTACTCTGTTCTGAACGTATGTGTAAAACCTTTTTGACTCATTACAGATGTAGCCAAGCACTACCTTACTGTCCGTATAGAAGTGCACTGCATCAAAGTCTAAGTCCAACTCATCTTGAATGAGGTCAGCCATTTCTGCTGCCAAGACGGCTGCACATAGTTCAAGTCTTGGTATTGTAGGTTCTGACAGGGGGGCGAGTTTTGCTTTGCCCATTATGAACCCAACTTCGGCCTTCCCATCTGTTTGAATTGCCTTTAAGTAGGCTACAGCTCCTATGGCCTTAGTAGATGCATCTGAGAATAAACACAGTTCCTTGCGCTTTGCTCGACTTAGTGAGGTGGGTGTGTAGGTTCTGGGAACATGTAGTTCTCTTAGATCCTGAAGGGAATTTCTCCACGTTTCCCATCTGCTTTGTTTGTCCTCTGGAAGGGGTACGTCCCAATCTGAACATTCCGAAGTAAGCTCTCTGAGTAGGGCCCCTCCTTGGATTGTAACGGGTACCAATAGGCCTAGGGGATCGAAGACGCTATTGACAGAGGACAATACGCCACGGCGAGTGAATGGCTTGTTTGAGTTGGCCACTGAGTAAGTGAATGTCTCTTGTTATTTCCCAAATGAGTCCAAGGCTTCGCTGGGATTGTGTCTCTTCACCACTTAAATCTAAGTTTTTAATGACAGGAGCACAATCTTCTGGGCAGAAGGCCTGCATAACTGCCTGAGAGTTGGAAATGAACTTATGCAGGCGCAGGTTGGATTCAGCGAGTGAGGCTTGTGTTCTTTGAAGCAAGTCTATAGCTTCAGCAGGAGAGGGGACAGAGATCAAGCCGTCATCTACATAAAAGTGCCTCTCCACGAACTTTACTATATCTGCACCATAGTCTTTCGAACCTGCTCTGATGGCCTTGCGTAGTCCATAAATGGCAACAGCGGGGGATGTTGAGTTGCCAAAAATGTGGACTTTCATCCGGTACTCGATAACTTCTTTGTTTAGGTCGTTGTCCCTATGCCACAGAAAACGGAGGAAGTTGCGGTGGTCTTTGCGTACCATAAAACAGTGAAACATTTGCTGTATATCTGCCATGATTGCAACACTTTCTGTCCGGAAGCGGAGAAGAACTCCGACAAGTGTGTTGTTTAAATCAGGGCCAGTAAGTAGGACATTGTTAAGTGAGACACCCAAGTACTGGGCGCTAGAATCAAAGACAACCCTGATCTGATTGGGTTTTTGTGGGTGGTAGACTCCAAATGTTGGAAGATACCAACACTCTTCTCCCTTTTCCAGTGGGGGGGCCACCTCAGCGTGACCATTGGAGAGGATTTTTTCCATGAAGGCCACATAATGCTCCCGCATTTCAGGTTTCCTATTAAGCGTGCGTTTTAAGGAGGAGAACCTTGTGGCTGCCTGCTGTCTGTTGTTTGGTAATTGCTGGCGGGGTTCCTTAAATGGAAGTGGGGCGACCCAACTGTTGTCCACGTCTCTGTACATAGCCTTGTCCATCATTTTTAGAAAGAGAGTGTCCTGTATTGAGTGAGCTGGTTTGTTGTCATTATCTGTCCGGTTAAAAACTGTTTGACTCAGAGTTTGTTCGGGCGCTTTACCTGGCCAGTTTGTGTGTGGCATTTCTTTGAGTTGCAGAAGGCTGTTGCATGGTTTGAAAACTGTAGGGCGGCCATTTTCCAGAACGACTGTCTTCAGGGTGCTGACTGTAGGCCTATGAACATTACCCAGACAGACCTCCCCAACTACAACCCACCCTAGGTCTAGGCGCTGGGCGAAGGGGGCATTATGGGGGCCGTTAATTCTCTGCCTGACCTTGTGTGCCTGTAAAACGTCTCTCCCTAGTAGCAGGAGTATTTCGGCTTTAGGGTCTAGCTCTGGGATGTACTTTGCTGTTTCGGAGGTGCGGCTGGTGTAGCACTGCGCTGGGAGTTGGGATTTCACTCCTATTGTTAGGAATGTCCTGACTCTCTATGAGCGATGGTAGAGGGATAACTACTGACCTATCCAGTGACTCGATATGGAAGCCTTCAGTTATTTTACCCCATGTTTCTACAACACCAGAGCATGTTCTAAGATTGTAGGAGAAAGGTTCACTTTTAATGTCAAAAAGTTCAAAGAACTCAGGCTTGGCTAAAGAACGATTGCTCTGATCGTCTAGTATTACATATGCCTTAACAGCTCTGTCCTTTAGGGTACACCCATGCAAGACATATCTTGGAACATGAACGTCCCCACTGACCTGGACCGCACACGTCTGTGCAGCTTGTTGTGACATCAACCGTGTCGTGACTGTTTTCTCTCTCCCCGCCATTCTCTTGTGCCGGAGGTGGAGCCTTGTTGGTCTGTGGTGGAGGACCAGGATCCCTGACTGCGTCGTGACTTGTGCTGTCACATTCAGAACACTTTACTGATGATTTGCATTCCTTCGCAAGATGAGTGTCTGAAGAACAGCATCTGAAGCATATTCCTTTCTCTTTGAGGAAGGCCTTCCTTTCGTCCAGTGGTTTATTCCTAAATGTTCTGCATCTTTTGAGCGGGTGTGGCTTGTTATGCAGTGGGCAGTTCCGGTCAAAGTCCTTGTTAGGGGGAGGAATATTGGTTTTGTGTACCATAATTGGTTTGCTGGAATTTAAGTTTTTTGCAAAAGGTTTTTCTGGTTTTAAGTTTTGCTGGTGGAAACTTGGATCATTGCGTTTCTTTGCCTCTTTACATATGAATTCACAGAAGTACTCAAAGGGTGGGAAACAGCCTTGGTTGTTCTCTTTATATTGAGAGCCGTGTGACATCCACCTCTCCTGAAGTCCATATGGGAGTTTGTCTATGATTGGGCTAATTCCACGAGAAGTGTCCAGATAGAGTAGACCAGGCAGATGGCCGTCTTCCTTAGCGCCTTGAATCTCTTGCAGTAAATCTCCTAGTTCATGTAGCTTGACATGATCTTTGACCGTTATTTTTGGGAAACTGTCCAACCGTTGGAAAAGTGACCTTTCGATTATTTCTGATGCTGCATAACATTCATTCAGTCTTTCCCATGCTTTGTATAGCGCTAATGTGGGGTTGTTGACATATACTGAACGTATGCGTTTCACCTGATCACTTGACTCCCTCCCTAACCACTTCGTCATGAGGTAAACTTCGTCATGGTAAACGAAGAGCACCATGCTCTGTAGTTCTCTGGCCTATCGTCGAACTGGTAAAGGCCTGAGATTATTAAATCTTGACGTGCCATGTATTGGGCAAAGGGCTCTGCTGGATTTGAAATGCTGGCTGTGGTGTTATAGTTATGTTGAGGTATGAATGGTGAGCTGCATGGGTTGTGAGAGGTATTTTGTTTCTCCACTTTAGGTTTTGTTTCACCTTTCAGCTGGCTGGGCTTATTTAGAGCAGCGATATTATCTTTGGTAAGCCTTGTTTCAGAGTTGATAGGTTGTGGCTCTAAATTGCCTTCTTCAGAGGGATGCCACGTTACAAATGTGTTGGGTGAACTTGCTTGGGGGCAAGAAGTGGTTGGTAATTTTTGTGGACTGGGAGATAGCTTGGTGTCCATTTGAGATCGTACATATTCATTTGTACGTTCTAATTTTACACTTTCTGATGGAGATTTTCTACTCTCAGGTTCTTCTTGTATTGCTTCAGCTTCCTCTAGCACTTCTGCTTCAGCTACAGCAGCATCAGCTTCCCTCTGTAATGTTAACACTTCTAATTCTGCACCTATTTTTGCCTTTTCCAGTTCGCTTTCAGCTTTTTCAACCTTTAACTGTGCTTCTTTTGTTGCATAGCATGCTCTCACCTTGGCAGCCTCTGCTTTAGCTCGAGCATGGGCAGCGCTTACTGCTGATCCGGATGAGCGGCTGCTCCTTAAACTGCGTGCAGACTTGTTGCTGGATGCCATTTTGACCGTGATGAATCATCAGTAGGCGCCTTTTCACTGTAGTGTTTTCAACAAGGATGTTGGTGACACCGAGTTAAACCACAAATGAAGACCCTGGAGTTTAGTTGCAGCTTGTTTAATTGTCTCCATGAACATGTGGTGAAAACTGAAATGACAGAAAATAAACTCCATTTCAACAGGTAGAAACATGTTTACATCAATAAAGTGCATTACTCTCACTAAGACATTCATGTTAGCAAAATATACATTAATATCCAAAGCTATCTGTATAAACTGTCATATAAAGTAACTTACGGCGTTCCAGCCTGATAATTCAAAGTAGATGGCATCTGATTACATCTCCATACTGCCTTTAGCATGTGGAGCCTATTTCTCAGCAAAAACCGAGTGCTTGACCAAAACCGGAAGTGCTTGACCGGAACCGGAAGTGCGCCGCCAGAACAGGAAATACATTTTAGCGATATTTTCCTTTTAACTAAAACGTATGTAAAGTATGAATTGTTCATTTTAACAACACATATTAATTTTTTAATGACAAATCTTTTTAGAATTATTTATTTCAAACTTATGAACCTATTTATTCAGAGAAATGCCTTAAGGGCAACACACCAACTTGTCTTCAGTGTTGGGGAGTAACGGAATACATGTACCGCCGTTACGTATTCAGAATACAAAATGTGAGTAACTGTATTCCGTTACAGTTACCGTTTAAAAAGGTGGTATTCAGAATACAGTTACTTTGTTGAAATAAATGGATTACACTGCGGTACTTCCCTGTTTCATATTGTCGCGGGTCAGGATTATTTGGGTTTGTTTGACAGCTACGTTCTGCTGTTCCAGGCGGCAGCGTTACGGTTTCCATGGTTACAGGGTGACGCGCTCTCTCTCTGCGTGTTTCCTGGGTGAGAGAGCGCCTTTTTGTTGTTGTTGTTGTGCTAAGCTAATAGACAGAATGCTACAGGCATAGCTCTAAAGAATGTAGCTTCATAGGCAGTGTAGTCCGTGCTGCAGGGAGAATGGACTGCCATACACGTTATGTGTCTGTGAGCGAGGGAGGGAGAGAAAGGAAGTCCGAGCTGTCACGGAGCAAAAACGGGAGCTGGAAGTATGTAAATATAATAATAACCACTGCAGCCAAGAAGAGTGCCTGACGAGCCCAGCTGTAAGTAAGCTATTAAGACTCAACTGTACACTGTGTTCGTGTTTTCCTCCGGAAAAAATAAGTTCCGTTGGAGCAGCCTTTCAACGCCTCTCTCTGTCTCTGGCAAGCAAAGCTGACCCAGACAACAAAGTAAAGCTAGTTTTCGGCTACCAGCCTGACACAGAACCCACCATATTAGCCAGAGGTCCCTTTACTACGTTTCGGAGCCGCGGACCTTCAGTAACAGTAATAAATCACAGCAATAGTACATTCACGTAGTTGTAAACAGCATGATAATATATTAAGTAATCCAAAGTATTCAGAATACGTTACTCTCATTGAGTAACGTAACGGAATACGTTACAGAATACATTTTGGGGCATGTATTCAGTATTCTGTAATGGAATACATTTTAAAAGTAACCTTCCCAACACTGCTTGTCTTAAATTCTCGAAATATTTAATACATTTTTTTCTCTTTATCATTATTATCACTGCTATTTTCTGTTATTTTCTTCTTAATTTAACTGCATACTTCTATATGCTCATCTAAAGCTGAGGAGCACAAGCCAAAGAATTTCATTATGGGTAAATGTGGCTACACTGTTTCTCTGTATATGAGAATAAAACTTGAAACCTGAAATTTGAAAATCAGCTTGTCCGAGGGTTTATACCATTCTTAGATGGTGGATGTTAAACTAACACACTATAATTGTTTAAAACCTCTTGACCCCCAGTGCCACCGGGGGCAAAAGGGGGCTGATTCCATTTCATCAGGTGTAACACGAACTTAAAAAAGTCCTGGCATGTGTGGTATCCACAGAAACCTCCGAATCCCAGCTAAAAGCTCATATAACCCATTTCTACAACCAGCAAACACAGCAAAAACAACAAACAATTAAAAGGGCAGTTATGTCAGAAATATCCGTGTGGCGGAGGTGTAGTCCCTGGCTCAGCTGCGGGAGAGGCGCAGTGAGCTCAACGGGGCGGTGCTGGGGAGGCAGGTGAGAACACAGCTGGTGAGTTTTGGACTGATGACGGTCTTTTTCCCATTTTTAGTGAGGCGGGAAACGAGAGAAGGGAAGGATGGAAAGCTGGGACCAGCGCTGACCAGACTGTGGGCTGTTGTATAAAAACCAAAATAAACTTGACATCTGTGAGCACAACCATTGTGTGCGTGGAGTGCATTCTTCAATCTGTAATTGTAAACAAACAGACGGAGCCTCGTTTTCTTGGAACCACTGCTAACCAAGAAAAGAATACATTTTCTCAAAGCTCAGATCTCACAGATTCCAAAACTGCAAGTCACGCTCCAACCAAAATCCACTGAACCAGCCACAAAGGAAGACCACAAATATGTTTGATGCATGATAAACAATAACGTAAAATCAGACTTAGTGCTTTTGTTCCTTCAATTACAGAGACATCCATTCTACACTACAGCTCATTTCCTGACTAACTCAATCTCCTACAATGCCCCAGAGCCATTTCCCATTTAAAAAATCACTATTTTCTGCCCAGTTACAGACATTTTATTGGACAAGGGCAAGCGTCATCTTCTGATTGGTGGAACTGACCTAAACACGGTGACATTAATGTGATTTTGTTGACTCAAATGATAAAAAGAGCGGTCAGTCATGTAAATTGGGCAATAGAAGCCGAAGTTACAGAGATTAAAGGGAAAAGAGACATTTCCAAACCTTAATTAGACAGAGGAAAAAACAGGCCAAATGTACCTCAGCGTGTGGGTACTTCTTAAATAAAAATAATGGAAAAACAAGCATTTTTAGGCATGCAAATAAAGTTAAATCATTTCTGCTGTTCAATACCTAAAAAATTTCAACTGACAGATGGTGCCAACATTTGCCAAATGGCAAAACACCTGAGTATCTATTCATTAAAAGTTCTGTTCTGTAATTTTTCACTGTTTTGATTCAGAGGTATGCATCTTTGCACAGACAATGTTTTTCCTATGTTGATTACTGGTTTTCTGGAGTTTATTGTCTACTGAAGCATATTTTCAAAGTGGTTATATGAATTAAAATCCCAAAATAAAGGATAAAGGAAAAAATCGACTTTTTCTATGTTCCAGCCTCAGTAACTTTGACACAGTAACATGTACTGTAATATTTACACCTCTGATGAACTCTCACAAAAGTTAGCTTTATTGTGATAACAAGATTGTTTATACAGAGTTTGTAATTGCAGAGAAATACTCTGTTTATTTTGTATGTCATGTTCGAGCAGGAAACTCAGAAAAACCCTGGAGCTTCTCATGCAAACATAAGTAGGGTAAATCATTATTATTTAGCAATTATATGTACTAAATGTAAGGACATTGAAATAATACTATTTGGCAATGTAGGAAGAATAACACTTATGAAACAAACTAATAAAACTGAGACATATTTTGTACTGTAACGATATATACTTGAGGAAACATAACAGTTACAGCACTTGTATTGTTGGCAAAATAAGTGGCATGTATCATAATAAACCACATGTGTTACTGATAAACCAGAACTTACATACTGCTGCTGGATACAGTAATAACAAAGGACTGAAGCTCTAACTGCACCTTGTCATGTAATCAAAAAATCTCAACAGAAGCTTTTTTGTTCCTCCTACAGACTTCTCTCAAATAAGAAGAGTGCCTGGACAGGGCTATTCCCTGAATTAAGCTGCTTGCTTCTGCAGAATATGAAAGACAAACATAGATCGCACTGTGCAGAAATTGAAAGAGCACTGTGAGGTGTTAGATGAGATAATCTTGACAAACAAGTATGCGGCATCTTGGGTATAAGCCCCTGAAGTGATAGCCTGAGCAGCACATACTGTATACTCTGGGTTTGTTTAAATTGCATCCAGTACTTCAGCGCTCAGGTAATACAGACAAGGCTGTGACAGGGCAGATAGGAACACTAGTTCTTCCTAGCTAAAACTGCTGATAGATTTTTTCTTTGTTTTGTTTTTTTGTTTTTTGAAAAGTTCACTTCATGAAACCTCAGACAAAGCATTTTAAATATCAAACTACAAAAGAAAAAAACACTGATGTTAATATACACTGCAGTATTACGTCCTGTCTACAAACAAGCACTGCACCAGATGCATAGATCAAACCAGGGGCTATTTTACCCAAAATGAATCAAAGCACCCCCAAAGATTTCTTACTTTTTTGACAATATTTGCTGTTTGTGGGACACACTACTAAAAATATAAAAAGTAAAAAGCATACTGATGGGTTTAGATTTTATTATTGTCATTTGTATTAAGAAATATTTAACCATATATGCTTAGAAGTGTATAATCGATTGTGTAGTGATAGGAGGTTTGATCCTTAATAGTCTGCAACGGCATTGTGTGCATTCCAGAGTGTTCTGGTTTTCACACCCACACTCTGGGAGCATGGGAGAGGTCGTACCTTGTATGCTGGCATTAGGTATTTTCTGTCCTGCAGTTTGCCCTCTAGTGGTTGTTTTTGTGTATTTTTTACTCTGCAAGATCTAGCCAGAGGCAGTTTCACCTCTGTTAATCTGTTGTCATCCATGCCTTCACAAGTTGATAAACGGCATCATCTGTGAGTAATATTGTTTATTATCACTGAGACGACTTGTGTGCATTATTATTTGTTGTGAAGGTGTGATATAGTTTGTAGTTTGAATTTAATTTGAATGCATGTATAACCTAAGCTAGTAAGGTTAAGCTAGCTCATATGTCATGTGGTTTCTTTAACATTTTGATCATGAGCGTGATTTCATTTGATGTTTTATTCGGGCACTCACTAAACAGATAAATATTGTGCTCATATTTTTTGAATATTTTATATTTTATATTGATGCAACATTTTTATTGGTTTATTTCTGGTTTTGTCAACAGTTTCACACTTATTCCTTATTAAATCATCCAACTCAACACATCGGCCTGTTCCTTGGATTTTGATTAGGAGAGTGTTTAGCTGTCTGTATAGCTGAGTCTACGTTCACGAGGACAACACTTAGTGAGGACAGAACACCTTGTCTTATTGTTTTATGGTAGGGTAAATGTATCTATATCTGTTTTAGGCTAAGTGCGTTTTGTTTAGATGAACTGCTGGACTTCCAGGCCAGCAGGTTCAGGGAAGTCATTTATGGGGTCAAGCTTTGACCCCACACACACATATACACACACACACACACATACATACACACACACACAGGGTATTCTTTGTTCACATGTATACCTATGTAAGATGTTATATGTTAATGAACCTATGCATATTCATGTAACCACAATAAAAGGAGTGCTTTGGGGAACCTGGCTGAGAGTCTGACGGAGGTCAAGTGGGTGGAACGACACTTGGCTCCAGACAGGCCTCCTCATGCATGAGTACTACAAAGAACTTTGCCTACTTGTGTCTTGTTTTTGCTGTGTAGTAAATTGCCTTGAACGTTCCAGCGAATAGGTTTAAACTACAAACCCTATCACATACAGTACGTAATTGAGATGAAACATTTTAACAACAAAAGTATAGATAACCCCTCCCCCCTCCCAAAATGGTTTGTTCCAGCTCGGCTCTCCCCTGCTCTGGCTCTGGCGCCGTTGCTTGCTGCCAGAGTGATGGTAGCTGAGACGCAGCAGAGCGGAGGTGGAAGCACCTGCCTTAAAACAGGACATATTAGCTGCATTTAACCTTCAGTTACTCTTTATATAGTTAGGTAGGAGTCAGGCCATGTTTCTTTTTAGCTGAAAAACATTACACCCAGGTAACCTGCTGTGTTGAAAACGTGTTTCCCGACGATGTTTGCTACCCTACAATCCATCCTGCTCTGTAGTAAAATCAGCGACATTTGACCGTCCTGTTGCTCCCATTGAAGTGTATATAGCCTATTTAAAATCTAAAACTTAACATTCCAGATATGTTAACATTGTACAATCTTCTGGATAATCAGATCTTCCCCACACTGAAAACTGTTATTCAGGTTGCCCTAACAAACCCAGTTAGCAGCTGTAGCTGTGAAAGGTCTTTTAGTGTCTTGCGTCAGCTCCATAGCTGGCTGAGAAGGACCATGGGTCAAAGCAGACTCCAGCACCTGGCTGTGATGTCAGTTGAGAAAGAGATGCTTGAGAGACTTGACCACCAAAATGTGATAGACAGATTTGCCAACCTCAAGGTGAGGAGACTGTTACGGGTTTCAAATATTGAGGAAGAGTACATGTGATGCCTCAAAGGCATTTATGTCATTTATCTTCAATGTTTGCTTTAAAATAATTCATTTGTATGTATTTAAGTTAAAAAGAACAGTAAAAAGAGTTAAAAATGTTAAGGAGATTTAATTTTGAAGGTGAACCTGCTAATAACCTCACTTCCTGGTGGGTCAGAATTCATTTCCTGTTTACCTCCTCTTCCTGGTTGCTCTAAGAGGGAGAGTGACATGCGGTCATGCTCTGAGGCTTATCCACAGCCATCCACTCGGGAACATTGTTCAGGCAACGCCGTAAGTGTATATATTTCGTGATGAAGGTGTTAAAAAAGCATAAATAGCGGTATTTGTTAAAAACTATATTTTATTTGTAATTCATGAAGGTTGATTTGTACATGTTAAAAAAGGCAGGTTTGATGATCATTACTGTTGCTCAAGCTAATACGAAGAAGTAAGGTCAATTTTGAGTTATTTCGTGATGCAGTATTCATGTAAACATGGTCATTTTTTCTATTCTGTATTTCTTTTCAACTGCAGTTTTCACCGCTTGTCAAATGAAGATTCTGAGTAAAAAGTCAACTCTACTCGGACTCTTGTATTCATTGACAGAGGTTTAGCTTGGTGTTTAATCAGAGTTGCTACACTCTGCAACAGAACACTACAGTACAAAACAATACAAGTCCAAAAGGGTTGGGTCAAACAATGATTTTATTTGAACACACGCGCGGGGAGATAATTACTGAACACAATCAGCATGGATCTCCGCCCAAAAGGACACTTCAGATTGCTTTTGATTCATCAGGGTTAACGCCCCCTCATGCGTTTACAAAAATATAATTTGCATCTTAAGAACATTATTTGTATTTTTACAGACATGAGCAATTTTAAGAGATAAATGCAGACACCGAAGTTCCCCTTTCTGGCATCTTCTTCCAAATAAGGCGATGGTCTCCAGCCTTTGAGGTCCCCATGGACTGGTCCTCTTCTTCTGTCACCTGTTGTCAAGTAAACTCTAGTGCAACATGTTGCTGAATACATTCAGGCCTGTTTCTAGGTTATATATGTTATATGTGTGTTTTGTAAGCGTGTATTGCAATTTTACCTTTTCCAGCTCAAAGCCCTTACACAATAGATTACCTGGACGTTGCGCCACACAAAGCTTCTGACCTTTAATTAATTTGGCTGAGCTTCAACTCTTTTAATAAGCACAGAACTGCTATGTGTGTATAAAATGGTTATAACTGCATCTGTAATAAAGGTTAATGTGAGGCCAGCATGTTTAATAACCATCTTAATGCAATATCAATGCTGTAGATTATATTGTAGCAGTAAAATGATTTCTTTAATCCCACAAGACATAGGATAAAAGAAAAGAAAAAATCTGCAGAGCCATAGTACTATCTGCAGTAAAGATCTTTTCATACATTGTATACATTGTACCATAGGCCAAGGTGTCTCAATTTTTCTAATTTTTTAATAATATTTTGTACATTTCAAGGACTCTTCTATTTTTGGAGTGTATTTTTTATGTATCTCTATTATATTACACATAGACATTAAAAGTGAATCTCTGTCCAAAAAATGCACCCAGTTTACTTTTTACTCACTATGAGCATCATTCATTATTCTCCCGCAGTAATTAAGGTTAGGATATGTTCTTTTTTTAACTCGGGACAACGGGAGACATTTAAGGATGCAGGGACTGACAGAGACAGGGAAGACGTCTCATCGTGATGAGTAAAGTTTATCTTGCCTGGCTGGACAGCTCGCTGGGTGCTCAGCACCCCCAAAGCTCTGATCCTAGAATCGCCCCAGGTACAAACACATGGTCATCAGTGACTAGGGATGGGTATTGATAAGATTTTCACGATTCCGATTCCATTTTCGATTCTGTATAACGATTCGATTCTTTATCGATTCTCTTATTGATTCTTATTTTTAAAAAAGGAGAACACTAAGGTCGATTAACTTAGAACTTTGTTTTATATCTTCTCTTTGAACAAGATAGAAATTTAGGAGTAGCATGGCCTTACAAACCCAACAGTAAGCTCTTAAGAGATCCACAGCCTATGGCTCTTCAATGGGGTGTCACAGGGTCCCCAGGAAAAAAATTTGTAAATGTAAAATAATAAAATAAATATTCTACTGTAGCATTAACAAAGTATAACATAAATTAAAGCTGCAAGCAGCGTTATGAGGGCCCTCGCACCCCCGGCGCGTCGAGCCAAGCCCAACACCTAAAACCAGCACGTCCGATCTGATGTCACATTGATGGAATTCATGTGTTTAACCAACAGCTAACATTTCATCTCATTCAATCATGATTATAGTCGTCCCACTAGGTGGCGCTCTAACCATTACTGACAAATGGCATAACAAACATTTCCGAGCTCAAGTCTTATCATGCCTGTGAAGTTTCGGAGAGATTGGACATTGTGTTTTTGAGTGACAGCAGATTACTGCTTTTTTTTTTTTTTTGATTGAAACTCCACGTGCCGCCATGACCACCCCGTTTCCCTGAACGTAAAAAGCTTCGCAATTTAACATCACAAAGGTCTTTAGATTCCACACACTGGAGATTGGTTCAATATGATGAAATTCCTTGGAGGAGTTCGTCAAAGTATGAGGCCTGAAAAGAGGGGAAAATGTCGCCAAAATTACACATTAATTTTAAAATGGCTGACTTCCTGTTGGATTTGGGATATTGCTCCAAGAGACTTTTTTGTACATCTTGATATCTTCCATAAGCTTACCAGGTTTCAGACTCATACATAAAACACAGAGCAGGGGCTGTTGTTTTGAAATATTGTAGGGGGCGCTGTGGAGCCATTTTGCGCTATTCAAAGAAAATGATCACATAAGATAGCACTCATCACATTGGAGGTTTGGGCCAAATTTCAAGACTTTTTAAACTTTCCAAGCCCTTCAAAAGCCACTTCATCTTTCATGTTGAACCGCGTTGCCACCAGGGTGCGCCGTTCAGTTTAAACTCACAATTTTCTCACTGAAGCATCATGAGGGACTGATGGTGATATTCACCACTTTTGAGGTGGCCACGATGAACCTGTGAAAATCAGTAGAAGAAAATGAAAGCCATGGCATTTCCTGGTGCCACTAGGTGGCGCTCTACCTATTCCTGACAATGGGCACAGCAATCTGTTCAGGGCGGGTCTGACATCATTCCTGTAAAGTCTGGTACTGATCAGACTAGATTTCATTGAGTTATACTAATTTGTTTCTTAATGGCGAGACATCAATAATCGCCATGCAGCTGGGGTCACACCCTTTCGCGAAAACTCACAGTTTTCACTGTAACCCAAGACCAACTCCTTAAGGCTTTCCTGGAGAAATTTGAGGCTGCAGATGTCAACCATAACAATACTGTACACCAAAGTGTAAAACATGACATTTCCTGTTCCCACTAGGTGGCGCTGTCCCTGGTGTCAAATATGGCAGTTGAAATATGTTCAGGGGTGGAGCCTTATCATATGTGTCCTCTTTGGTCCAGGTCAGAACATGTATGACAGAATGAGAGGCAATAATATTTTCATGGCGAGTCATCGAAATTCGCCGTGGCGCCACGGCCTCACCGTATCCCGAAAACTCAAAAGCTCCGCAATTTAACATGGCCCAGGTGTGTAGCTGACACTGACCAAATATGAACCTTATGCAATCAAATCCCAAGGAGGAGTTCGCAAAAGTTCGAGGCATGGAAATGGCAAAATTAGAGCCAAAATGTGACCTTCAATGCAAAATGGCGGACTTCCTGTTGGGTTTAGGTCATGGCCATAATAGACTTTTTTGTGCGTCTCCTAACGTTAGATATGTGTTCCGAGTTTCATACATGTAGGTCATACCCATCTCGGGGGCTCGCGTTTTTCATTTTTCTAGGTGGCGCTACTGAGCCAATTTTCCCTGGACATGTCTACGGACATTAAAATACGTAAATGTTCACGAGACCTGACGCGTGTGCAAAATTTCATGAGTTTTTGAGCATGTTTAGGCCCTCAAAAGGCCGATTCATTTGCCGTGATAATAATAATAATAATTAAAGCTGCAAGCAGCGTTATGAGGGCCCTCGCACCCCATCGCATCGAGCCACGCCCAACACCTAAAACCAGCGCTTCCGATCTGATGTCACATTGATGGAATTCATGCATTTAACCACCAGCTAAAATTTCATCTCATTCAACCATTATTATAGTCGTCCCACTAGGTGGCGCTCTAACCATTACTGACAAATGGCATAACAAACATTTCCGAGCTCGAGTCTCATCACGCCTGCGACCTTTGGGAGAGACTGGACATTGTGTTTTTGGCGACAGCAGATTACTGCTTTTGGCGAGTGATTGAAACTCCACGTGCGCCATGACCACCCGTTTCCCTGAGCGTAAAAAGCTTCGCAATTTAACATCACAAAGGTCTTTAGATTCCACACACAGGAGATCGCGTAAATCTAATGAAATCCCTTGGAGGAGTTCGTCAAAGTATGAGGCCTGAAAAGAGGGGAAAATGTCGCCAAATTTACACATTAATTTTAAAATGGCTGACTTCCTGTTGGATTTGGGATATTGCTCCAAGAGACTTTTTTGTACATCTTGATATCTCCAATAAGCTTGCCAAGTTTCAAACTCATACATAAAACACAGAGCAGGGGCTGTTGTTTTGAAATTTTGTAGGGGGCGCTGTGGAGCCATTTTGCGCTATTCAAGGAAAATGATCACATAACAACAAAGCCTTCATGACATTGGAGGTGTGCGCCAAATTTCAACACTTTTTAAACTTTCCAAGCCCCTTAAAAGCCACTTCATTGTTCATGGTGAACTGCGTTGCCACCAGGGTGCGCCGTTCAGTTTAAAGTCACAATTTTCTCACTGAAGCATCATGAAGGACTGGTGGTGATACTCACCGCTTTTGAGGTGGCCACGATGAACCTGTGAAAATCAGTACAACAAAATGAAAGACATTACATTTCCTGTTGCCACTAGGTGGCGCTCTACGTATTCCTGACAATGGGCATATCAATCTGTTCAGGGCGCGTCTGACATCATCCCTGTAAAATCTGGTACTGATCAGATTGGATTTCATTGAGTTACACTAATTTGTTTCTTCATGGCGAGACCTCAATGTTCGCCATGCTGCTGAAGTCACACCCTTCAGCGAAAACTCACAGTTTTCTCTGTAACCCAAGACCAACTCCTTAAGGCTTTCCTGGAGAAATTTGAGGCTGCAGATGTCACCCATTACAATACTGTACCCCAAAGTGTAAAACATGACATTTCCTGTTCCCACTAGGTGGCGCTGTACCTGATGTCAAATATGGCAGTTGAAATATGTTCAGGGGTGGAGCCTTATCATATGTGTCCACTTTGGTCAAGGTCGGACAATGTATGACAGAACGAGAGGCAATAAGATTTTCATGGCGAGTCATCGAAATTCGCCGTGGCGCCACGGCCTCACCGTATCCCGAAAACTCAAAAGCTCCGCAATTTAACATGGCCCAGGTGTGTAGTTGACACTGACCAAATATGAAGCTTGTACGATGAAATTCCAATGAGGAGTTCGCAAAAGTTCGAGGCATGGAAATGGCAAAATTAGAGCCAAAATGTCACCTTCACTTCCAAATGGCGGACTTCCTGTTGGGTTTGCGTCAATGGTCCCACAGACTTTTTTGTTCGTCTTGGCATGATACACATGTGTGCCAAAGTTCATACATGTAGCTAAAACGATGTGTTCGTAGGGCTGCATTTAACAAGGCATAGGTGGCGCTACAGAGCCATTTCCCAGTGCTCATATGTAAAATCAATAAAATACAAAATTTTTCACCAGACCTGGCATGTGTGCAAAATTCCAAGAGTTTTCGAGCATGTTAAAGCCCTCAAAAAGGCCCTTGTTTTGCCTGAATAATAATAATAATAATAATTAAAGCTGCAAGCAGCGTTATGAGGGCCCTCGCACCCCTAGCGCATTGAGTCACGCCCAACACCTAAAACCAGCACGTCCGATCTGATGTCACATTGATGGAATTCATGCGTTTAACCACCAGGTAACATTTCGTCTTATTCAATCATGATTATAGTCGTCCCACTAGGTGGCGCTCTAACCTTTATTGAAAAATGGCATAACAAACATTTCCGAGGTCGAGTCTCATCATGCCTGCGACCTTTGGGAGAGATTGGACATTGTGTCTTTGAGTGACAGCAGATTACTGCTTTTTGGCGAGTGATTGAAACTCCACGTGCCGCCATGACCACCCCGTTTCCCTGAACGTAAAAAGCTTCGCAATTTAACATCACAAAGGTCTTTAGATTACACGCACTTGAGATTGTGGCAATATGATGAAATCCCTTGGAGGAGTTCGTCAAAGAACGGTGCCTGAAAAGAGGGGAAAATCTCGCCAAAATGACACATTAATTTTAAAATGGCTGACTTCCTGTTGGATTTGGGATATTGCTCCAAGAGACTTTTTTGTACATCTTCGTAGCTCCTATAAGCTTACCTGGTTTCAGACTCATAGATTAAACACAGAGCAGGGGCTGATGATTTGAAATTTTGTAGGGGGCGCTGTGGAGCCATTTTGCGCTATTCAATGAAAATGGTAAAATAACAAGAAAGCGCTCATCACATTGGAGGTGTGCGCCAAATTTCACGACATTTTAAACTTTCCAAGTCCCTCAAAAGCAACTTCATTATTCATGGTGAACCGCGTTGCCACCAGGGTGCGCCGTTCAGTTTAAAGTCACAATTTTCTCACTGAAGCATCACGAGGGACTGATGGTGATATTCACCGCTTTTGAGGTGGCCACGATGAACATGTGAAAATCAGTACAACAAAGTGAAAGACATGACATTTCCTGTTGCCACTAGGTGGCGCTCTGTGTATTCCTGACAATGGACACATCAATCTGTTCAGGGTGGGTCTGCCATCATGCCTTTAAAGTCTGGTTCTGATCAGACTGGATTTCATTGAGTTATACTAACTTGTTTCTTCATGGCGAGACATCAAAGTTCGCCATGCTGCTGGGGTCACACCCTTTCGCGAAAACTCACAGTTTTCACTGTAACCCAAGACCAACTCCTTAAGGCTTTCCTGGAGAAATTTGAGGCTGCAGATGTCACCGATCACAATACTGTACTCCAAAGTGTAAAACATGACACTTCCTGTTCCCACTAGGTGGCGCTGTCCCTGATGTCAAATATGGCAGTTGAAATATGTTCAGAGGTGGAGCCTTATCATATGTGTCCACTTTGGTCAAGGTCGGACAATGTATGACAGAACGAGAGGCAATAAGATTTTCATGGCGAGTCATCGAAATTTGCTGTGGCGCCACGGCCTCACCGTACGCCGAAAACTCAAAAGCTCCACAATTTAACATGGCCCAGGTGTGTAGTTGACACTGACCAAACATGAAGCTTGTACGATGAAATTCCAATGAGGAGTTCGCAAAAGCTCGAGGCATGGAAATGGCAAAATTAGAGCCAAAATGTCACCTTCACTTGCAAATGGCGGACTTCCTGTTGGGTTTGCGTCAATGGGCCCACAGACTTTTTTGTTTGTCTCGGCATGATACACATGTGTGCCAGATTTCATATATGTGGCTCAAACGATGTGGTCGTAGGGCTGCATTTAACAACGCATAGGTGGCGCTCTAGAGCCATTTCCCAGTGCTCATATGTAAAACCATTAAAATACAAAATTTTTCACCAGACCTGGCATGTGTGCAAAATTTCATGAGTTTTTGAGCATGTTAAAGCCCTCAAAAAGGCAATTCATTTCGGTAAAAAATAATAATAATAATAATAATAATAATAATAAACGGAGCAGATACAATAGGGCCTTCGCACTCTCGGTGCTCGGGCCCTAATAAACGGAGCAGATACAATAGGGCCTTCGCACTCTCGGTGCTCGGGCCCTAATAATAATAATAATAAGAAGAAGAAACGGAGCAGATACAATAGGGCCTTCGCACTGTCAGTGCTCGGGCCCTAATAATAATAATAATAATAATAATAAACAGAGCAGATACAATAGGGCCTTCGCACTCTCGGTGCTCGGGCCCTAATAATAATAAACGGAGCAGATACAATAGGGCCTTCGCACTCGAAGTGCTCGGGCCCTAATAATAATAATAAACGGAGCAGATACAATAGGGCCTTCACACTCTCGGTGCTCGGGCCCTAATAATAATAATAATAATAATAATAATAACAATAATAATACTAAGAAACGGAGCAGATACAATAGGGCCTTCGCACTCTCGGTGCTCGGGCCCTAATAAACAGAGCAGATACAATAGGGCCTTCGCACTCTCAGTGCTCGGGCCCTAATAATAATAATAAGAAACGGAGCAGATACAATAGGGCCTTCGCACTCTCGGTGCTCGGGCCCTAATTATTCTGTAGCAATTACACAAGAATATCCAGTAATGTCACTGCCTACAATTAAACACATTCACTTACCGAAAATCGGGGGCATCTGCTGTGGCAAATGGGTGCAAGCCTTTGACCACAAACTTAGTCACTGCTCGGTGACATTCGTCTATCCTGGCCTGAAAGGAGATGCTACCGGTAGACTGCAGCGAGAACTGCCAGCATCTGAGCCAGTCAAACTCTGTCTGTCTCTCTCATCATGGTCACCTAAATGCAGCACACAGCAATGGCAGATTTTGTAATAAGGCGGAGGAAAATAGCGACAAAGTCTAGAGCATGGATATGGACATCTATTTTTACTGTACAAAACTGGGGGCAGTTAATCAGTTTTAGCTGATTTGTTGTCAATGAATTTAACAACAGGTGCATAGCAGGGCAGCAACGAGAAAAACTCCAAACCTGGAGTAAAGGTGGAGGCCACTAACGTTTTTTCAACCTCTTCATCTTTTCTGACTGTTTTTTTTTACTAGTTTTACATTTAGCAAGTGTTAGTGAGGCCATACCATACACCTACTCAAGCATGTTATCTGTGGCTTGTCCCAGTGCATCCAGTGTGTAAATGGGTGAATCAGACTAAAGTGTGCTTTAAGCTTATGTAACAGCCCATCTAACATTTGCACAACAACCGTTACATTTTACAGCTACATTGTGCCAACTCTCGGCCAGCTCAGCAACACACAAATATAATCACAAACTTTGAATGAGGAACTCTTGAAAATCTCTTTATGTTCCTATACTAACTAAAGTTTAGCCACAAAATGCTAATGCACACTAATTCTTCTTCTTGAAAGTATAATAGTCATTGCTGTAGTCATTAAGGGTGTTTTCACACCTGCGGTGTTTAGTCCATTTAGATCGAACTCAGGTTAGTTTTCCTCCTCGGTGCAGTTTGTTCGTGCAGGTGTGAACACAGTAATCACGCTTGTGTGCAGACCAAAATAACCACATCAAGACCCTTTGGGGGGGGGGGGGTCTGTATGGGCTAGCAGCTAGCTGTGAAATTAATAGTTTTTCTGCATCATCATAATGTTGGTCCAGGATCAACATTTCAGCTGACCTATAACATTGTGGTGATACCACAGTTTTGGAATGTGATGGTAAGGAAAAAAAGATCCCTTTGTTTTCTTTTGAAACAAATAGTAATCGTGAATCGCTACCTTATCGTGGTGGAGGGGTTTGTGTGTCACAGGGATCCCAGGGGCTATGTTGTCTGGGGGCTTTTGCCCCCTGGTAGGGTCTCCCATGGCAAATTGGTCCTGGGTGAGGGACCAGACAAAGAGCGATTCAGAAGACCCGTATGAAAAGAACATCGAGGGAACAGTTTACCCTGCCCGGGATAGGGTTACCGGGGCCCCGCCCTGGAGCCAGGCCCGGGAGGGTGCCCAGGGCGGCGTCTGGTGGCGGGCCTTAGTCCATGGGGCCCGGCCGGGCACAGCCCGAAGAGGAGACATGGGCCCATCCTCCCGCAGGCCCACCACCCGCAGGATGCGCCATAGGGGTCGGGTGCATTGTGTGTCGGGCGGCGGCCAGGAGCGGAGGCCCTGGCGGACCGATCCCGGCTGCCAAGACTGGCAATAGGGACATGGAATGTCACCTCTCTGGTGGGGAAGGAGCCTGAGTTAGTGCGTGAGGTTGAGAAGTACCGGCTAGATATAGTCGGGCTCACCTCACGCATGGCTTGGGCTCTGGAACTAGTCTCCTGGAGAGGGGCTGGACTCTGTCTCAGTCTGGAGTTGCCCCTGGTGAGGCGGCGGGCTGGGGTGGGTGTTCTAATATCCCCGGCTTGCTGCCGGCACGTTGGGGTTTTTCCGGTGGATGAGAGGGTTTGTTCCCTGCGCCTTAGGGTCGGGAACGGGTCCTGACTGTCATCTGCGCTTATGTGCCGAGTGGCAGTTCAGAGTACCCAGCCTTCTTAGAGTCCCTGGGGGTGCTGGAAGGTGCCCCACCTGGAGACTCTGTTGTCCTGCTGGGAGACTTCAATGCTCACGTGGGTAACGACAGCGAGACCTGGAGGGGCGTGATTGGGAGGGCGGCCTCCCTGATCTGAACCCAGTGGTGTTTTGTTATTGGACTTCTGTGCAAATCACAGTTTGGCCATAACGAACACCTTGTTCGAACATAAGAGTGTCCATAAGTGCACGTGGCACCAGGATGCTCTAGGCCGCAGGTTGATGATCGATTTTGTAATCGTATCACCAGACCTGCGACCATATGTTCTGGACACTTGGGTAAAGAGAGGGCTGAGCTGTCAACTGATCACCACCTGGTGGTGAGTTGGATCAGGTGGCGGGGAGGACGCTGGACAGACCCGGTGCACCTAAACGCGTAGTGAGGGTGTGCTGGGGCGTCTCAGCAGAGGCCCCAGTCCGCGAGATCTTCAACGCACACCTCGGCAGAGCTTCAACAACATTCCGAGGGAGACTGGGGACATTGAGTCCGAATGGACCATGTTCAGCGTCTCCATTGCCAAGCTGCTGCATTGAGCTGCGACGCAAGGTGGTTGGTGCCTGCCGTGGTGGGAATCCCCGAACCAAATGGTGGACACCAGAGGTGAAGGAGCCACCAGGCTGAAGAAGGAGTCCTATCGGGCTTGGTTAGCCTGTGGGACTCCAGAGGCAGCTGACAGGTATCGACAGGCCAAGCGGAATGCGGCTCGGGCAGTGGCTGAAGCAAAAACTCGGGTGTGGGAGGAGTTCGAGAGGCCATGGAAAAAGACTTTCGGACTGCCTCGAAGAGATTCTGGCAAACCGTCAGGCGTCTCAGGAGGGGAAAGCGGTGCTCTACCTGCACTGTGTATAGTGCTGGCGGTGCGCTGCTGGCGTCGACTGAGAAAATTGTCAGGCGGTGGAAGGAATACTTGAGGACCTCCTTAATCCCACTGACACGTCTTCCGAGGAGGAAGCAGAGTCTGGGGATGAGGGAATGACCCGCCAATTTCTGGGGTCGAGGTCACTGAGGCAGTTAAACAACTCCTCGGTGGCAGAGCCCCTGGTGTTGATGAGGTCCGCCCGAGTTCCTGAAGGCTCTGGACGTTGTAGGGCTGTCCTGGTTGACACGCCTCTACAATGTTGCGTGGAGATCAGGGCAGTACCCTGGACTGGCAGACCGGGTGGTGGTCCCCATCTTTAAGAAGGGGACGGAGGGTGTGTTCCAACTACAGGGGATCACACTCCTCAGCCTCCTGGGAAAGTCTATGCCAGGGTGCTGGAAAGGAGAGTTTCGTCCGTTAGTCGAACCTCGGATACAGGAGGAACAATGCGGTTTTCGTCCTGGTCGCGGAACACTGGACCAGCTCTTTATCCTCTCAAGGATACTTGAGGGTGCATGGGAGTTTGCCCAACCAGTCTACATGTGTTTTGTGGACTTGGAGAAGGCATTCGACCGTGTCCCTCGGGGTGTCCTGTGGGAGGTGTTGCGGGAGTATGGGGTGTCTGGCCCATTGCTACGGGCCATTCGATCCCTATACAACCGTTGTAAGAGTTTGGTTCGCATTGCCGGCAATAAGTCGGACTCGTTTCCGGTGGGTGATGGGCTCCGCCAGGGCTGCCCTTTATCACCGATTCTGTTCATAATTTTTATGGACAGGATTTTAGGCGCAGCCAAGTGGCGGAGGGCTTTCACTTGGTGGCCTCAGAATCTCATCTCTGCTTTTTGCGGATGATGTGGTTCTGTTGGCTTCATCGGTGAGGGCCTCCAGCTCGCACTGGAGCAGTTCGCAGCCGAGTGTGAAGCAGCGGAATGAGGATCAGCACCTCCAAATCTGAGGCCATGGTTCTCAGCCGGAAAAGGGTGGAGTGCCCACTCCGGGTCGGGATGAGTTCTTGCCCCAAGTGGAGGAGTTTAAGTATCTCGGGGTCTTGTTCGCAGTGATGGGAGAAAGGGCCGGAGATCGACAGACGGATTGGTGCTGCGGCTGCCCGTGATGCGGACGCTGCACCGGTCCGTCGTGGTGAAGAGGAGCTGAGTGTAAAAGCGAAGCTCTCAATTTACCGGTCGATCTACGTCCCGACCCTCACCTATGGCCACGAGCTGTGGGTAGTGACCGAAAGAACGAGATCGCGGATACAAGCGGCAGAAATGAGCTTCCTCCGAAGGGTGGCTGGCCTCTCCCTTAGAGATAGGGTGAGAAGTTCGGCCATCCGGGGCTCAGAGTAGAGCCGCTGCTCCTCCACATCGAAAGGAGCCAGTTGAGGTGGTTCGGGCATCTGACAAGGATGCCCCTGGGCGCCTCCTGGGTGAGGTGTTCGGGCATGTCCCACCGGGAGGAGGCCCAGGGCAGACCCAGGGCGCGCTGGAGAGATTATATCTCTCGGCTGGCCTGGGAACGCCTTGGTGTTCCCCCGGATGAGCTGGAGGAGGTGGCTGGGGAGAGGGAGGTCTGGGCTTCTCTGCTTAGGCTGCTGCCCCCGCGACCCGATCTCGGATAAAGCGGATGAGGATGGATGGATGGATGGACAAATAGTAAGCATATTAAGTGTCAAATATAAATGATCAAATTAGGTTTGCTGCCAAATGTTGCTTACTAATTGATAATAATACTAACTAAAGGCTCAGACAAAGTGATTGGTCAATTGCAATGTTGATCCTGGACAAGCATTGTTAAGGCAATGTAGGAATAACACCAGCATGAGGATATCAGACAGTGTTGAGCACAGACGTCCTACTTTCAAGCATGACGTTATTTTAGCTCTGCAATGCAATTCACACACATATCACGCTTTTCTCCACCTTAAATTATGACAGTTGGGTTTACACATCTGTGGTTGGAAAAAAAATCACACACTGAGATTAGATATATGATATTCTGCGGCTTAGCTACTTAATCCCTCTATGTATTTTATTGCCTGATAGTGATGGTGAAGAAAGAAACTGCATGATACAATACAGTGCACTTCAAAATGAATGTTTATTATACATCTGCCCACCAACTGCAGTTTCATACACAAAAAGAGTGAATCCAGGAACAATATTGCCAAACTAAAGTTTTGCATATGCCACTGCTCACAGTCAGTAAGCCACCACTGTCAAAACCTTTCTTAATTAACCTCAGCAAACAATATTCACAGGCACAAAACTCAACTGCCACAGACAAGGGAAAGGCAAGAATTCAAGAAAAAACAAGCTTCACCTACTACTCATTCAAACCCACCTTCCAAATCAGCTCCTTAAGTCCCATGAGTCCAATTAGTAACAGCATTTTTGCACATAGCAAGCTGATTACACTGTCAGTCAGTCAGGCCTCAATCAGAACACGAAGCTCAAAGGACATTAAAAGGTTAAAACTAGCAGTCTTACATGATACAAAGAACTCTGTTTCAATAATTAGGTGCTTGTTGAGTTGAGGTAACTTGGCAAAAGTTGGGAAAAGTTTATTGTTGTGAGAGCTGGGATTTGAACATTGGCCTTTGTCTGTGCTTTTCAAAACATTCAGTAAGTTAAAAATGTGATTTATATGACTTTTTTCTCTTTTGCCTCCTCCATAGCTGAGGTTTGCTTGGGTTTCGGAAAAAATAAAAGTACCTGGTCAATGAAAGATCTTGGCTGTAGGAGACATGAGTCACAGCTATCAGCTTCAACATTCAATAGGTTGAATGCCTAACTATCCAACCCAGCCTCTCAGATTAACAAAATATTAATATTAATCTTGCACACAGTTAAAAACTGTGAAATCAGGACTGTGTTCAAACCAGATGCCAACTAGAGCTGGACAATATGACCCAAAATTCATATCTCGATATTTTTTAGCTGGATGGCGATATAAGATATAGATCTCGATATTTTTTTAAAGCCATAAAGTAAGAACAAAAAGAGAGTTCTTAGTCAAAGCTGTGTCCCAGATGTCACACAGGCACTTTTATTAACATACAGCATAGATGTACATGAAAAAAACTACTCAAAAATAAATTATGAGCATTTATTAAATAATGATGCTCTATAAATAAAAGAAAACTATGTTGTTTTGTGCATAACAAAGAGCTCACAATTGTGCAGTCAAAATGTAAACTAAAAGACGCTGAGCATAATAACATTGACAGATTTCACAGCTGCTCTGTTCCCAACTTCTACTGCGTGACTGACAGCCTGGAGTTTGAAATCCGCTTCGTAACCATGTCTCTGAACAGGTGCCATTTATGGTCCTTATACACGCTGTCACGGTAATATTACGTTTGAAGCACAGCACGTATTACTCGCGAGGCTCCTCGGTAGCCGTAATGCTCCGACAATCCATCAAGCAGTGCAGCTCCGTAGCTTACCAAAGTCAAACTAAAACATTTTTTGACAGATTGCTGAGCGCTGTGTATCACATAAAATCGGTTCGTGGTCATCAAGCACAACCAGAATTCATACAAAAGGCGCGCAGTCAACTTTTGAGAAAATGAAAGGATTTCAGGCCGTGCATGGCGTTAGCATGGCTAGCTCGTTAGCGTGGTTAGCTCGTTAACACGTTGACGCCGTCCAGCCCCACGCACGGGGCGATGCGCAGTAACTCATTAACGGAGATTTGCTGTGTCCATCTTGTCGCTGCCTGCAGGTGAAGCGATGGGGGAGGAGGGGGAGTTGTGTTCAGTGAAGGACAGGCGAGGTCAAGTAACGTTGCGTAAAGACAAAAGTGGACGAAAGAGAGGCAAACTTGCGGCTCCGCAACTATAATTATAACGTAACATAGACTATATCGATATAAAGGATATTGTCACATCTTATATCTCGTATAAAAATATATCGATATTTTTAAAAAAACTCGATATATCTCCCAGCTCTAATGCCAACCAATCCTGATACATACATTTCTAATTATGTGATTATATACATATATAACCCAACAATCATATGACCCCCTACGAGCAAGCACTTTGGCGACAGTGGGAAGGAAAAACTCCCTTTTAACAGGAAGAAACCTCTGGCAGAACCAGGCTCAGGGAGGGGCGGCCATCTGCTGCGACCGGTTGGGGTGAGAGAAGGAAGACAGGATAAAGACATGCTGTGGAAGAGAGACAGAGGTTAATAACAGGTATGACTCAATGCAGAGAGGTCTATTAACACATAGTGAGTGAGAAAGGTGACTGGAAAGGAAAAACTCAATGCATTATGGGAATCCCCCGGCAGCATAACTAAGGGAGGATTCAGGGTCACCTGGTCCAGCCCTAACTATATGCTTTAGCAAAAAGGAAAGTTTGAAGCCTAATCTTGAAAGTAGAGATAGTGTCTGTCTCCTGAATCCAAGCTGGAAGCTGGTTCCACAGAAGAGGGGCCAGAAAACTGAAGGCTCTGCCTCCCATTCTACTTTTAAATTCTCTAGGAACAACAAGTAAGCCTGCAGTGTGAGAGCGAAGTGCTCTAAACGGATGATATGATGGGGCCTGACTCATCTCTTACTATAAATGTATCTTACCAGCTCTGATTTTCTTAACCTTCTTTTCTTCTAACTTACTTTTCTTCTTCTCTGAGGCTGCTCACAAATGATGAATAGTACTGTCACCCTTCCTTTTGCTAATGATGACACTTACCGTGACTGAAAGCTAACTGCTCGCACTTTAATCAAACCAACACTAATAATGCCATTTATCATAAGCAAGTACGATTTATGATATTAGTACTCTCCAATAAAAGCTCCTGCTGTCTTCATGTAGGTTTCTGACAAATATAGTGGAATGAATATTAAAGTTAGTTGAATAAAGCAATGGGCACTACTACTGGTCGCTGAGTGAAAGTATGGACGATTAAATTTGTTGCTTTTTTAGCTAGAATAGCAAGGTAACTGGTGGTTGGTTAGCCTCATATATTGGTCGTTGTCCAGCCCAAGCTCAAGGTGTATTATTGGTACATTTTTAAAGTTTAAAAAAAGTGCTGCATCAACAGCTGATGGGAGTACTGACAGAGAGGAACTTTACACAAAAGCTAACATAGGAAATGTGTTTCTGTTCTGTTTTAAGGTTAACAGAACAGAGAACTGTATGTGGTTTAACACTGATTATACCCACCCACAGGACATGAAAAACAGCTTCCGCTCTGCTTTGACAGCAAAACTAGAGCTGGCAATAATACAAAGAATAATGCCAGTAAGTTTAGTTTAAACATGAAGATAGCAGCTATAAATAATCTGAATGGCTAAAAAAAGGGATTTAAACATTTAGGAAATTTCTTAGGAGATCACAAACAAACAGCGAATCAAGTCCATTTAGGAGTACTGCTTTCTGCATTTGTCACAACAGCAAGAGGGCTGACTAATATGTTCACCGTTCCGTTAGTTGAAAGGACAACTCCCATCTTCAGACTTTTTTATTTCTCCCACAAATTTTAGCAAAATGATCTCAGTTAAGATAGACATTCAGAACGATATATGTATGAAGTGTGATAATGAGCCCAAGAAATGAGTGTATAAAAAATAAAAAACCTTAGGTCTCTCGCCAATCTACGGGAAACCTGCAGCTGACAGGGAAAGCCGGTGGTTACTGGAGGAGACAAAAAGGGTGGGCATCAAAAATCTTGATTCAATTGCTTTGGTTGCAAGCAGATTGTCACAACTGTCCATAGTTTGCATGGAAAATCCTGCAAACAGCTGTGAATTAACCACTGAGCTGTAGTGAAACATGAAAACGTACGTCAAAAATGCCGGAAAAGTGTCATTTTTATACAGATTTCTTTGTTACAGTGTATCTTTTTGTGCCACACCCAAGTGATCTCGCTTTACCATTTGGCAGCTGGTCAGGGAATACACTTTTTTCCCTAGAAACTTGCGCTGCCAGGGAAAATAATGTTATGTCCCCTTTTACTTGTGCCTCAAAGATAACATGAGTTCCAACTGCTCAGTTGTACCTGTAGGTCCAACTCTCACTAGTGATGATGCAAAACATCTTTGGGGGTGCCTTTAGGTCAAGGGGTAGAGCAGGTCCATCAACTAATCAGAAGCTTGGTGGTTGTGTCCCTGGCTGTTCCAGTCTGCATGCCAAAATGTAGAATGAACCCCAAGTTGCTCTCTGATAGATTCATCAGAGTGTGAATGTTAACTGCATGTGTGAATGTGACATGTTGTATAAATTGCTTTGAGGGCTCGAGTGAGTAGAAAAGTGCTATATAATCACTAATCAATTTACCATGAAAACTGGGTCAGTCTAAAACAAAAAATCAGAGTTTCCCCCTGTGATGCTAAAGAAGATCATTTTAAAAAGTGTTTTTTTTTTGTTTGTTTTTTTATGTACTTTTTCTCAGAACTGTTTCAAGCACCTTGAAGCAACTGTTGCCATTTGGTCCTGTATAAATACAACTGAACTGAATTGAATTGTAATACACAGACACAAGATCAAAGTATTGACTGTGGTGAGATATCTCTTTAATTTAGACAAACCAGTGTTGTGTTTTTTGTAATTTCATCATGTTTTTTTCTTCTTCTTCTTCTTAAATTTTTCTTAGATGTTTTGTAGAATTCAACTTAAAACCTATAAAGCATGTCGTTTTACCAAAAGAGTGAGAACCACGAGGCAGAATTGTGCATATAGTTGTATAGGTGTAATAAAAATACAGCTAAAAAAGAGTGCGACACAGTTCTTGGCACTATGTGTACAAGCAACCAGCGCTGTCCTTTTTCCGGCGAGGACAATCTCAGTTCACCTGACACTTGCAAGAAGAGCTTCTCTGATAAATTAGTCACATGATAATTCCAAAAGTTTTCCCCACCAACAGTCCAAGCTGATGAAACTGCGTCACGGTTTTGTCAATTCCCCTAAAATCCTAAATGTCCCAGGCTTCAGTGGCCATCACAGGGAGGATGTTCGAGTGGTTCATAATCCTGCCAGCACATGAATGCATAATGAGGCTGGTGCTGCTTCGGTAGGATGCATTGTCGAGCAATATAACCAGGCAAAGTATGAAACACACACACACACACACGCACACACACATTTCATTTTGGGGTAGTCCAGCCCTGTGGAGTTTTCAGCATCATGCTATTAGTCTTATTTACTTTTAATGTGACAGAGACCGAGAGCGGCACACCACAGCCTTTTATTACAAAGCCTTGAGAAATTGGGGGTCATACATCACTCTCCCTCTCTTCCCTCTCTCTCTGTCTATCCCCTGCATTGTTTCTCCCTATATCCATCTATCAATTCATGCTCCTTTCAAAGCAGACAGGATGCATTCTCTTAAGTTCACATATGGCAGAAAGCAGCCTCCTCTCCAACCCTCCCCTCTTATCTGTCTCCATTTTCCACTATAATTCACTTAAAGGTGGCATCTCCAAGTCGACAAATGGAAGAGATTTAATTGGAAAGGGTTATGGGGAAGGTGGGGCTGTTTATTGTCTGCAGTGGTAGCTGAAGGAGAGACATCCACTGATAGAGATAGAGGGACTGACTTTGCACAACACACTGGCAACAGACACAGATTCTCTTTCTGGAGGGGAGCTGCTATGAAAACACGAGCTCCTCTAACATATGAAATGCAGCTGAGGAAGTACCAAAAGCTACCAAGTGTGGCTGATTTTTTTTAATGTTAAAATAAACTTTTGCAGGTATCGTGAGGTATCTTGGTAGGGAAGAGTCTTTATTTATTGCCCATCAGCACTCCCCACCATTACTGACAAGAGCAATCAGGACAAGAATCAATGAAATGGCATTAAAGGCACTCACCTGCTCCTTCTACACTTGGAGGTGGAGAGGTGAGTACGACCAACCTGCGTCAGTTGGACCCCAATGTCATCCTTCCTGCTCTTTCTTCCTCCAGTGATTTCCAGAGTATTTCCCCTGGAGGACAGCATAAGAGAGCCCAAAGCATTCTGGGAAACTGAGTTCCATTTGTGAGCAAAGGAGCTAACCCATTGCAGCTAACTCATTTTTTAATTCATCATTCAAACAATGTAGAAAAAATCTGACAACCCCGCTTCCTCAGCTAAAATCCAAACATCAATAGAGAGGTCAGTTCACTTACCGTATCTTAATGTAAACAGGCACATTTGACCCGTTTATCAAAATCACCCAGGGTATTAACCCTGACTTGTCCTGTCTGACTTCAGCACTAAGTCAGACATTATGAAAATAAGAGCAGAACGACACTAACCCCTGGATGATTTCACGGTCACTACATCAACCCAAATTTGGATGCCATGGTAATCTGTCTCATAAAAAGAAGTCAAGAAAAAAAGGTCAAGAAAACAAGTTTCAACAACGTTTAAACAGATTTCTCCCATTGTAATTTAAAATGTGTACTTAAAAATGTTTTCAAATCAATAGTTCTTTAGCAAGTGTGAGGCAGACCACTTGAGGGTGCTTTTATTCAATCGGTGACTGCAAGTGAAGCTTGATTAATTCTTCCACCAGTGTGATCAAACCTTAAGCCTCAGTTGTTAATGTCCTTAAACTGTATTTAGCGATGTTTTTTCCTGTAAGCTAGCTTTCACATTTAATCAAGCTAGCTTGATTAAATGTGGAGAATGGATGAAGGTAGCTGTGTTGGAGGCTAATATTAACATTAATTATATTGATCTACATTACATTTTGTTATGTGAGTGGATTTTACACCCATTTTCATGCTTTCATTTACATTATCTAAGTTTAATTATTTGCTAATACTAATTTAAAATGATGCTGAAGCAGACATGCTTTACACTTTGATGAGTTAAACCTTACATACAAACAGAGACATTGTTTGTTTTTGCAGCTAAAGCGTTTAAGTTTTCACTTTTGATGTTTCAAAGACTGCACAGTCCTTTCTATCTGCTGTACTGTTTGTATGTGTTGTAGAACAATAAGTCATCCAGAGCAGAGCTGGGCGATATAAGATTTTTTCATATCACGATACGTTTTTTTCCTTTCAGGCGATAACGATATATATCACGATATAAGCCAAATAACTATATTTGTAAGATTTAAATGTGCCGTTGCTCACAAGTAAAATATGAAATAATTAGCAGCTTATTTTAATTAAAATATTTATTTCCCATAATAAGTTCAACAGGGTAGATGTACTTAAGGAACATGAGACTTCAGTTTCAGATAAATAAAGGCAAATATTGCAAACTACCCAAAAGGCAGCCGCTAAAGCGTTTAAGTTTCTAAATAGAACAAACAAAACAAACAGACTAAATTGTCAATTTCACTTAGAAACAAAATATTAATTCTAAAAATAAATCTTAAGTCGTTTTACAGAAGAACAGACAAAATTGACTAACTTTTGTCAATATCAAATAAACTGAGAACTAAAAGGAAATTCTCAATCTCTCCTTGTTGTATAGCTTAGCTTTTCAAACAGTTTTAACAGTTACTTTAGTCTGACAAAAGCTGAATGACGAATTAGCACTTTAGTGTACTGCAAACCACTCCCATAAATATTTTCCAGCATTAATACTGAGCCTGTCAGGATGGCTCCGTATTTCCCCAAATATCCTATTCCTAAAACCAGAGGCTGCAAACTGTCACATTCACCATTTCTCTTACAATTAATTTGTAATTTATTAAAAGGATTTGCAACAGGGACGCAACAGCAGTTTTGTTTTAATATTATTTTGCTCCAAGGCCCGAGTTAATTTAGCAGCTAGTGTCAAGCAAAATGCAGTCAGGATGTGAACTACACACAAGTCAGAGGGAGCTGGCTCCTATTAATAAGACACAAACTTCCCTGAAAGCATAATCTGCTAATTTCTGAGGAGTCTCACCACTGATTTCTATTTTTTTGTATCTTCATCAGTATAGATCATGAATATAATTATTGCTAGTCTGTGAGTGTCACATCTGCTGTGTCCTGTACACTCTGTCCAGACAGCTCACTCACCTAAATCACAGAGTATGTCCTGTAGTGTGAACATGGACTTGTTACAAAGGAAAACTGTGGAAAATAACCACTAAAGTGGGGGCCCTCTGCCACTTGGTAATGCCTTTAAAATTATGAACAGAATCAGTGCCAATAAAAAAACAAACTGGGATTAAGGTTTTCTGTTATATTACCACCCTGACAACCAAGGAAAAACAGGCTCTTTCAGTTTAACTTGTTTTGTCCACTACATTGGACAAAATGAATAAACTGGGTCTCAGGAGGATAAGGATTTGAGCTATGATTTGAGTTTGAGGATGTTGTTTTGTAATATAAATGTATTAAATCAAGGTCCTTACCAGAAAACGTAACAAATATGTGAGACCGAGTGGAGCTCTCATTGGTATGGGGGTTTGGGAGTGTATTTGCACAGCCTGCTGTGTGCATGTCCTTGAAAGCTTCACCCAAAAGATGCTTTCCACGTTCATGCAAACAGTCCCTCACATGCACTTATGTTTTCAGGTGACAAGAACACACACACTCACACACACACACAAACAGCCCCTGCAGGTCCCTTAAGACTTCTTATCAGACCTGATGGAAATATCTTTCCTTCCAATAAATCCTCATAAATAGATAAACCAATCTCTATTAAGAGGTCCTGCTTGATGGCAAGAGTCCAGGAGATAACGTGTAGTCTTACAGAGGCAGTCTGTTTTATGATCAGAGGTCATTTACATTGTCCATGTGTAGTTGCCAGATCAGAAAATGGTGCTGTGCATGTTAAACAGCACACTGTTTGCCTCCATAGAGTGTGGTGTTTACAAGCAGGACTGGCCACCAGTGATGCCTACAAACTGGCATTCAAGGACAGCTGCCAGTGGATATGATTTGTTTTGCAGCCTTGCAGTGACTTGAAGAAATGCTGAAATTTAAGTCTAAAATCATGCTGGTCTACTTTTTTTTCCTTCATTTTTACAGGGAATACACCGAGTTTACTCATTCCCGTCATTGTGTTCACTTACAAGGGCACAGAAAGTGTCCTCCAAAATTGTTGAGGAATTATACTAGCCCCAAAGAAAAATGGTAAAACTTTTCATGCAAGAATCCAATGATGGCACTTTCACTGTGAAACTGAAGGGAAGGACACAACATGAATACATGTATAATTAAACTCAAGACAATGCTCTCACACATTTGATTCAGTTGAGTTTCCTTTATATAGCGTCACATCACAACAGTGGTTCCCAAACTTTTTTTGCCAGGCCCCCCTTTTTTACAAGAAAAATGTTTGCGCCCCCCCATCACCACAAACACATCCTCCAAACACACACACCCATATTTTGCTCCATTGCGGTTTATTTGACACCTCAAACATTTAGTAAACAATTAAGCAAATACAAGTAAACGGCAATAAATTACAGGTAGTAATAAAATAAACTACTAACTCTTTTACGCTACGTCCACACCTACACGGGGTATTTTGAAAACTCAGCTGTTTCTATGCGTTTGGGCTTTTCGTCAACACGTAAACGGCGTTGCGATTCACCGAAAACGGAGATTATTTAAAACTCCTTTTTGCGTTTACGTGTGGACGAGGATTACAGAGTTAAATCACGCAACGTCAAAGGTATGTGCCTCTTTTCACGTCACGCTGTGCGCCACGTTATTGTTTACATGAGATGCATTGCAGAATGGCAGATAGAGACAAAATACTGTTACTGTTAATCTGACTATCTGCAGGTTTTACACGCTTACATACACACACACACGCAGTTACTGTCCCTCCATTTAGAAAGGCAGAGGCGTCACGGTGTAATTATTTTACGTAGTTGTTTTTTTCCTGTGTAATAATATTCAACATTCCTGTCAATACATTTTTCAAAAAATGTCTCTCTGTGCAAAATGGGTTTAAACACATAAACAGCTGTGGGATGCTGTTTGTCCGTGATTTGAACCGGGGGAACAAATTACGGCAGGATCAGCCTGATATTATTTGTATCCCGCTGTAACTTTACTGCATAAAGAGCTAACATGTCCAAAATGTCAGGAGTAGTTAGTTATTACAAGAAGTGTTTGTGAACTAAAAATCAAGAACGTGGGATCCTGTTTGTCCGTGATTTGGAGAGCCCAGCGCTGCTCCCGACAAAGGGAAACTAATTTTGCAGGGGAGACCTACCTTGGCACTTGTGCAGGTGAAGCCAAGGGGAAGATATGCTTCACCATATTTTCTAGTCTTTGGCTTGGAAGGAAGTTGGTTTGGAAACATATTCAGCGATGCTTCATCTCCTGGTTTGCGTTTGTGTGGGAGCCCCGTCAAAAACCTGTCCACAGTGTCCAAGCGCTCTTTTTTTTTTTCTTTTCATACCGCGCCCCCCCTGCAATGGCTCTGCGCCCCCCACTTTGGGAACCTCTGCATCACAACAACTGTGATCTCAAGGTGCAGACCTTTGTAAGGTGAAGACCTAAAATATTAGAGAGAATACCCGAAGAATAAGAAGACCCCATATGAGTAAGAAACTGGAAGGATAGACTGTAGACTGTTCAACACTCTTTCTTGTGCATGTGTTTTTTATAGTGTCTGAATTATTTTCAGAAATTTTAACATTTGTGTTAGCAAATACAGAGAATTGTGCACCCTTGACCTTTTGAGCTGGCTACTTCACAGGCAGTTTATGTCAGAAAGAAATTGCGTTAATATTCCTGTTATGTTCTGAACTAACAGTTTTGCATTGTTCCAGACTTGATTGCAGTACCTTTCACTGATAGGACTTAAAACCTAGCAGAACTTGGAGTTGAATTAACTGCATATGTTTTGGCCACAATTTATTATTTTAACTCAGCAATACTACATACCTTTGCTTTAACTGCTAGAGGGAATATATTTTCTTTAATTTTAGTAGACACAGTACATAAAAAACCATTACAAAAAAAATCCTTGAGAGCTTGCATCTAAAGGCACTCCTGAACTGTAAAACTTCACATTTACTGTGGCTTAAAAGCTTTCACCTCTTGTCTGTGAAGGTGTTTTTAATTCTGTCAAACTCTGATTTCAAACCTTTGAACTGTGGTTTTCTGTGTAGAGCTGAACATTCATTTTTCATCCTTTTAAATACATAATTTATTCTATATATGATGGTGCAGTTAAAAAACAAATCTTCTATGACACATGGGTTATATAGTGATAATTAATGTAGGCATAGTATGTCAGCTCCACAGAATGTCTGAGAGGAGGCAACGTCCCTTCATACATACCCTACATTCAGTGACTGCATGCAGCTATAATATGTTGTGTCAGATTGTCAATACAAAAATCATGTCACATCGTATATGTCATTGGGCCAAATTTTCTCTCAAGGCGAAAAACAGAGTTTGACATCAGAGGTAACTGGTGGTCTGAGAGCAATTAGAGCAAATGTTGTTCATAACTCACCAAGGATAATCTGAAGTGAAGTCATAAATGGGTCATTCCATTATTTCTCTATAGAGATAGAAACTCCAAACATGGCCAAAGGTGCTAAAGCTGAGATGGAACTGGCAGCTAACCAGTGCTAACTGTGGGGATTGTAACAAAGACATTAGCAATGTCTACAGCCTTCCTTCACAGTTATTTTAATTCAGCTTACTGTTCGGCTTCACTGCAATAAACCAAACTATTGTAAAGACACAAAGAAAAAAATTGATGTTTTGTGTCTACACCAATAAACCCAATTGTAGCCCAATTCTAAAAAAGAAATGATGTTTAAAATGTAAACAGAAACAGAATGCAATGATTTACAAATCTTTTAAATGCATATGTTATTGATAATAGAGCACAGAAAACATAAAATGTTTAAACTGAGATGATGTACCATTTTAAAAAAAAAAGAAATAAGGTTTTGAATTTGAAGGCAGCAAAATATCTCAGTAACGTCAGGATTGGAGGAACTGCTGAGAGTAACTGGCAGCAGGCCAGTAACATGTCTGAAGAGAAAAAAAAGAAAGAGAAACAGAATTTGTCAAGTAACGATGGGCATTCTCAAAAATAAAGACCATTGTAAAGACTGCAGGTTAAAGCTCTGTCATTTATTGAAGTACGAGTGGGCCAAAATTCGTCCACAGCTCTGTAAAATACTCACTGCCAGTTATCACAATGCTGTAGTTATTGCTGCTAAGCAGGGCCGTGCAGAGATGTTTAAAGGAGCGGGTGCTCAAAGTTAAAAAGGGGCACATTGAACCAGGCTAACAACAACACGCATTCATCAAGAATCTAATATGGGATCGCACCATACTATACCACTGTTGTTAGGTGGCGACAAGGCAAAGCAAACATAGCCTATGTTTTACCTGATGGGGTACAATGTTGCTGTTGAGGGATTTCTGCTGCTCCTGCTGCTGATAGTGCTGGAGGGCAGGGCTGTGTTGATCTGAGACTGTAGACACTAAAAAGTCCATAGGAGAGATGGTAGCTGATTAAACAATTGTTATGAAATAATAACAAAATGCAAAGATTGGTGACAGCGCTTGGAACCTGTCAATGGAAAATTGTACTTAGTAGTCAGTATAATCTTTTAATGATATAAGTTTCCATATATGCTTAGAGGTGTATAATCGATTGTGTAGTGATAGGGTGTGTGATCTTTAGTAGGCTGCAAAAGGCTTTGTGTGCATTCCAGAGTGTTCTGGCATTCAAACCCACATCCTGGGAGCATGGGAAAAGGGCGTACCTTCTCTTATTATTTTATGATAGGATAAACGTATCTATGTCTGTTTTACTCTAAGTGCCTTTTGTTTAGATGAACTGTTGGACTTCCAGACCAGCAGGTTTAGGGAAGTCTTTATGGGGTCACACTCTGACCCCACACACACACACACACACACACACATACACTCACCCAATGATGTATAAATAAAGACCAGGGCAGTGGCACGGTGCGAGTCTCAGAGCCGAGTACTGTGACTGCCCTTGCTTGCAAGTAACTAACTGCAGTGTGTGTTTCTCCTCTCTGATTCGAAGCTGAAGAAGTGTCTTAGAATACATCTCTTGACATTTGTTTTGGTCCTTCAAGCCGGATCAGAAACATCAGAACTGTTTTCTGTGACTCTGTTCCAAGATCTGGCGGACTGATTCCTGACGCCGTGGGGAGCCAGCACCGAAGTCTGTGCACAGCCCTCTTAGACGAGGCCAAAAAGACCCGAACCGTGAATTCAGATTCGGGCCGGTGTTCTTAGTCTGGTCCACGGCGGTGGGATTCAGTCTGACGATCCGAATCACCAGTAAGACGTCTGAGGGTGAGAAACACTATTTTGATATATAAAACAGCCGCAAAGGTTTGAAGAAACGCGTAAAATAGGTTAGGATTCGCCGTAACAAACCGAATTAGACTTAGGTTTTAGAGGTAGCCGTAATTACTTCGTAACAAATTGTAAAAGCGTGCAAATGTCTATGTGTATGTGTGTCTGGAAGTTGGGTTGATGCAGATGAAAAAATGAGTGTGAATGTGCCTGACGTTGCAGTGTGTGTGTGTGCGCTGTGTAAAAGTAACTTTTAAACCTCCAATTGTGAGAGCAGTGATTCTGCAGGTCACCATGCAAAAAAAAAAAGAAAAAAAAAGAGAGAGTACAAAAGAGACTAAATTTACATTGTAGATGAAAAATAATCATAGGGAAAAGGTTTTGTGTTTATCAGCCAAGAACAACTACAATCTCATTTTCTGCTTTTAAGAAAGGAGAGTTCAAAAAAAAAAAAAAGAGAGAGAGAGATGTGTGTTGGTTAAGCAGTGATGATAATAATGAAAATGTCTTAGTTTCGTCACTTTCAGATGAAAAAGCAGACCTGAATCAATTTTCCACATGCAGCAGTCGGAAGAAAGTTATAGTTTAACATTATTGGAAACGTTCAGGCCAAGTTTCTGGCTGACTTATTAACAGCACCATGTGTCCCTCAACCTCACAAGCGAGCTCTCACTCCTCCCTGAAGACAAGGAATGCAGTTCCAAAGAGCAATAACATGGCAGATAAAGAGATAGCAGCAAAGTCCTGAGCAAAGATTCCCAGCAAGCAGCAGTAGTGTGGACAAACAGCATCGGAGAAGAAAAACAAACCCATCATCCTGACTGATTGGATGAATGGCACTGTGTTTCCAACAAGCTGCAACGTCACTGTGCATGTGAAAAGAACGTTTGAGGAGAACTGAGGAGACTGTTGGAGTTTGACATTTGCCACTTTCGGAGTAAAATGGCAAGAAGAGACAGTGGAACACAGGACAAAGCTGAAAGAGAACTGCCGGCTGTTGGACTGTTGAAGTGGGAGAGGACAACAGAGTGAGGGGAGGTAAGAACACAGAGGAAAGCTGTTGTTTAATGTGGGAAATCGAAATTTGGGTTAGCAAACCTGGGGAAAAGAAAACTGACTGCTTAAGTGGAAAATTGTGAAGGAATCTGAAACACTGCAAAACGAAACATACAAAATCACACACACAAACATTAACCCTACTAACACAAACACAAGAGAGCCCATGAAGATTAGACAACATCTTAAGCATGTGAGTCTGTTTATCATCTTGTCCAAGTCACTTCGTGTGATGAGAAGTGATGCAAAGATCAGTGGACTCATAGCACATTAGTTACAAAATGATCAAATAATAGCAGAGAAGTGTGTAGGAAAGGCAGCTTTAAGAACATGCCCTGCTGGAGATGCAGCTCCACAGACATCTATTAAACCTGCCTAATAACACAAACACACAGGCAATGAAAATCAGCTTGTTCTCTCTCATCAGTGTTAAAATAGTGTCAATTTAACAGACACTTGTTATCTGACAATTGACTCTCTAGGTTGCAAGACAACAGTTTAATTTTTGTGGGAAAAAGATTCTGGTTTGAACAACCAGTGATCAGACAATAAATTTGGTTGGTAATATAATAAATTGGGAGATGCTTTCTGCCTGATTGATGCAGCACAAGTAATTTACTGTATGAGCGAAATTCTATTTTTGTGATAATATTTTGAACATGCATTTCTGTTGTCCTGTCATCTTAGTGGGGTAATAGCTGATATGCAAATTAGTTGATGGTTCTTAGATTAATGAAAGGTGATTGAATTCTAGTACGAGTGAATGGGATGTGTTGGAATGGAGACTCTAAAACACTGAGTTTCCTGTTTTGATGTGCATGTGAATCCTGTACCTAGATACACAACTCTGAATACGTCAGAACAAACTTCTTTTGTGAAATGCATGACAACATGTCACATGTTTTGTGATGACAGTTTGGAGTTTATCTAGCTGATGATTTTTCTTTTGTTGTGAAGTTGAGCCTGGCAATTAGCATGATGGTATGATAAATCATGCTAATGGTATGATTTACCCTCCTGAGATGAGGAGCATGTGTCATGACTTAACAAGTTTTATTTTGATACTTTCACAGTGCACTGAAAGTTTTGTTTGATAATCTCTGTTTGAGCAGATCTGCACGATTAGAACAGAAGCGCTATACAACACGTTGTTGAGAAAATTGCTGCAAGTGAGTTTCTCCACATTAAAATGGGCTCAGGAGAAAGTCACTTATCTGGGACAATTAGAAAATAGGTCCCTGCCGAAAAGGATTCAGCGAGGTAATCCAATCTAAAGTTCTTCTTTTTCTTTTTGAAATGACATCAATTTGCTGAGAGTGGGAACGAAATGTGACGATAGGTTCCACTATCAGCAAAGAAAGAATGAATGAATGCATGAATGAATGAGTGAAAGAGAAGAAAAAACTGACTGACTGGTAAAAGCTGACAAAAGCTGACAAGACTTGACCACTACTCAAGGTTAACCTCCACCTAGACAGGACAAAAGGGTGGATGAATTTATGTGTGTTTCTTTTTACAGGAGCAGAAAGATGACAGCAACATTCGAGGTTGCGTGATGATTTAACCTTTTAAATGCCACTTTCTGTGTCTGAGAATCTACCAGGGGGGTGTTATTCACTACCTTGTGTTGCTCACAGAGGTAACAGTGAAAAAGTGTGTATACACCTGCGCAGCGCTAACATTTGCATTCTCTTTTCTACAGCATTACAGTTCTTCATGTGGTTTGATCATGTGATTTATACCAGGACAGCTGGTTGATGTTTTTTTCTGCTACAGGATTTCTGGGTTTATGTGTGAAGAAAACTGTGTTTACAGGTTATGAGTTGGTGATGCTGTTAAACTGTGTTGTTGGGAAAATGTGAAGGTTACTTTGACGATGTGAAAATAACATGTGAGAAATTTCCTGTGTTGAAACTAGTGTCACTTCTTTTCACAGCTATGGATCGCTAACTTTATGGTCTTTTACAGCACCTCTGGAACCTGTCAACTTGTGCCTGACCACCAGGATTGTCCATGTGTTTTGCTAATGTTTGTTTTTCTAAGAGTGCATGTAGAGGATTCAGCAGAAACAGACAAGTGACATAAGAAAGCAAATAAGAGACGCAGTGTTTATGGAATAGTTTAGCATGGGGCTCATTAGCTGGCCACTATTGAGCTCCTAGTTATAGATGAGAGGAGTGACTTTGCTTAAGGGAAGTCACCAATTACATTAATGTTAACTGAGTACATGGGATGATCCATGTCTGAGGCAAATTATGGAAATAATTGTAGTTTATGGATTTGAGAAAACCTGCACATGATACTTGTCCTGCTGATGCTGAATGCTTTATTACTCTTATGATATAATTGTTTATAAGTGTGAAGTTTGATTTTACTTCCAGATCTTGTTTTCCAGGCCATGATGGTGTGTATGCAGGCTCCTGGCAGAGCCAGGTTTTAAGCAAACTTAATATGCAAAACACACTAACATCTTTTATTGCAGGGTTACGGAGCTACTCCGGAGCAGACGCCCTGATGTTGCCTGGGACGTGATCTAGCTAACCTTTTTCTTTAAGACAGGAATCTAGGTTTGATGAGTTGACTCATGGGAGTGTCCATGCGTCAAGAGGAGGGGTCCAGAATTACATGAATTACATGAAACTATGTTTTCTATTTTTGCAGTGATTTGTGTGATTAACAGTTCATTTACGGGTATTAAACCTATGCAAGTGGTGTATCCATGTTCAGATGAGGTTTTGATGGCCTATAAGTGAAGTTCACTGAACTAAATAATGTGGGTTGATGATGGTTTACATGCTTTCCAAATAGAGGTTTTTCCTCCTAGCAAGGAAATACAGGTGCAGCAGTCAGAGTGTTGCTGAAAGAAATCTCCTGAGAAATCTTCAGAGGCCCAGTGAGAAGCAAGAACCATTCCAGGCATAGCTGACAGCCCAGGCAGTGGTTGAGGTCAAAGGTCAAGCTGTTTGGGGCCCATCATGAGATCAGACTTTGGAGCCACAGCAAGGACCACGAAGCTGCGTTGGAATGAGAGCTGTGCCAAGGGGGATTTCCAGAGGCCAACAGAGGAGATTGTGGATGACAGACGGGCACCTGAAGGACCAACGTGTACATAATAAGCTAATACTCCTGTGTGCTATAGATTACAGTGTACGCTGTACATCTACTTATTGGTTTTGTCACATCAGTCTGTGTTTCTGAGTTAATTTGTGTTTCTCCTACAGTTCCAGACCGCAAAAAATGCACGTGCTCTTTGTGAGCTCATTCCCGGCTCATAACCAGCGTGCTCTGCCGTCAAGGGCGATCACTGGTTAATGGTCATCATGTGACTGATGCAAGCCAGATCCTTTTATTTAGCAAAACTGTGATTAATAGTTAAATATTATTGTTGAGGGGCACAGACAGGACTCCACACGTGCACACACATTTAAAAAAAAACAAAATTAATAAAAAAAAAAAATTGCCTCAACAAAAGGGCACTTTGGTCACCCATTAGGAAAGGGGCGGGTGCTCAAGCACCTCCCGCCACCCCCTCTGCACGGTCCTGCTGCTAAGGGTGGCCCAACCCGTTATTAGGTTTAGGGGACAATCACTTTTTCACACAGAGCCAAGTAGGTAGGTTTGGACTTTTTTCCCTTAATAATAAAAAACACCTTCATTAGGAAACTGCATTTTGTGTTTACTTGTGCTATCTTTGGCTAATATTTCAAATTGTTTGGTGATCTGAAACATTTAGATGTAAGAAAAATACAAAAAAACCTAGGAAATCAGGAAGGAGGCAAACACTTTTTCACACCACTGTACATAGTGTGGACACACAGAATGACTAATGTGAAATTCTAGCTTCAAGTATTTTTTTAAATATATTTTTTGGAATAATGGTCTGGCGAGCCACGTTCAAGTCATTTTTTTTCTCACAATGAAATTTGAGGCAGGTTGGAACATGAATATCTCAAAAACTATTAAAGGTAAAAGCCTGAAATTTCCAGGTAGAGGTAAGTATTATTTCTCAGCTGCAGTGAATAGATCGGAGAAAATAACTGTAGAAAACTAAACAGAAGAAAGAATAGGAGAAATAACAATTTAACATAAACCAGTGACACACTCTGGGGGCTGATCAACCCTGGCAGGGCCTCCTTGGATGAGGGTGTCTAGTGATAATGGCCTAAACACCCGATGAATCCAAGGTCCACTACTGACGATGTGTCCCAAGTCTTAATATGATAATCTAGATCAAATCTCTAACTCCCCCCAAAAGTGGCAGATTAGCTTGGATAAAAGACCGAAAGTTGAGGCACACAACGATGTGTGCTGCTGGTAAAGTTTCTGGGCTGCCTTTCCTCATAACAGCCATCCCTCAAGATTCTCGCCATTTAAAGCAATGCATTATCTGGGACTGCAACATCTAGTCCTTTTACTGAATCAGAACTCTGGAGTGATCCAGTGACCGCTGCAAAAGGGCAGCTGACAAGCAGGGAAAGACCAGATGACAGCCTGGAAAGACTGCTGACAGGAGGGTATAGACCCTAATGGGGCTGGTGTGGGTTAGCGCCTCATATCAGCAGGACCCAGCGCTTTTTAGCGTACTTGGGTACACCCAATATTGCTACAGAAATCTCAAAGGAGAAGATACCCCTAAGGTCTGCGAGAGCAGGGCCGGAAGAAGACCCTTTCCTGATGGATTTAATGGCAATGAACCACGGGATGGTACCAATGATGAATAGATCAATCAGCATTGCAAATAATGCACCATCAATGATGGTAGGAAAGAAGCTGCAGAACTGCATTTGTGGCTGGTCAAAACTAACAACTCACATGGGCCTTAAAATCCACCAAGGCAGGAAGAAGTGCCTCAGCGAGCTGAGAAAGGGGCCTTGCATTGACACATACTTTTTAAGAAGTAAGTCAAATCAGTCGAGTGAAGCCCAGAGGCAGGAGAGGAGAATCCCCACAGTCCTCAGGGTATCAGCACCCCGATCGAAGATCATTGTCGTAAAGACTCCCCCATAGTCTCCAGATTGGAACTCAGTCAAATCCAGCCAGTAGCAGTTCCCAGTCTAGAGCTTAGCCAGCCACACCCAATATTAGATTCTAGCCCAGGGCCTGGCCATTTAAAATAAGCCCCTAGCTTGGAGTTTAGCCACCAAATGCTAGCAACACACTTGTGTATATGTGACCAAGTGGTCGGCGGGGTTATAAAAGAAATAGTAATAAAAATGACAATGCCACCTTGGGGAATTTCACCCCCAGGAAATATACATTTAAAAAAAAAAAGGAATAAAAGAGGCCGCACAGATTCAAGGATGCACACTGAGGCAGGTTGGCTCCAATATTAATACAGTTTTATTTATGGTTAAAATAAATAAAATATTAGAAAGCAAAATGTAGCGTCGTTGTTGACAGTGTCCTAAAGTTAAAATAAAACAATCATGGAACTTGGACTTACCAGCAGCCGTGGACCCAAAAGAAAATCACACAAAAAGAAAATCACTACAGCCCACCCTGGTGCTGTACAAAAGAAAGTGTGAAAACGACCCACCACCTGAGGTCCCAGGGCCACTGGCACGTCCTCCGTTCACTGAAATAAAACACAGAAAAATACGTTAAAAGAATAAAAGGACACTGAGCGTCAGGCTCGCTACAGATCATAAAAAACTAAAACCAACTTTAATAACTTTAATAAAAGAAGTCACACACGCACACACACACACACCAAACTAGAAGGCTTACGCTCCACGGGTCAAACTACAACTCGTGCTGGTGGTAATTGTCCAGGCCTCGATCACAAGCCGGTCTGGCTCCCCACAGGCTGAGATCGGCAACTGAGGCAGTTTAAGGTTCCCAGCACGACACTCGGGCAGAGGATCGCTCCAGCCCGATCACAGAGGCGTGGGTACAAGCAACAATCCAGAATAAAATAGAATAAAACCAGGCGAACCAGAGAAAGGTAAGCCTACTTAATAAAAACAGTTTCACAACAAGACAGGCCAAGACAAGACAGGCCAAGACAAGACAGCAGCTCCACCGAGGAGGAGCCCTCAAACAGCGACTAGGCAGGCGTCTCGACTCTCCAATTAAGGTTGGGCGATTTGCCACAGAGAGGTGAAGGCAGCAATCAAACCCTAAAACAACAGATAAATGTAACCTTAGCCTCTTGTAGCTGTGAATGCTAATAAAAGTAGTTTTAACGGCTTACCCCAGGACCGGAGGTGCTATACTCTCACTGGTGGAGATAACTCGAGCACCTCTCTCCGCAACGGCAGAATAAAACAGAAACTGCCGCGCTACAACAGGCCGCAAAAACTATATTAATACAAATTCCGATACTGTGAGGGAATCAGAGGTCAAGCGAGAGCCTACCTGTAGCTGTCATATGATCTACTCGCTTGCTGATCAATCCGTCGTGGTGTGCCAGCATTGACTGCTGCTTTTTGCCAAACGCACGGGAGGAATGATCCAGGAAAACACCGGCTTAGCTTTATACGGGCTGACGCCACCCTGCAATCAATATGCAGGTGGGTTCCCAATTAACCCAGTTGCGCAGCCAAGAGAGCGAGGGCGGTAGAGCGAGAGAGAGAGAGAGAAAAAGAAAGGCGAGTAGCCCATCCGGCTACATATAGATGTAAGCCAGCCACAATCAACACCATCAATGAGCCCAGAGCTCATCCAGAAACAGCTAACAGAAGCTTCCAACACTGAGTCTAGCCAACCACTACCAGCAAGGGAAAGGACGATGGAAGGTAGGAAAGATCCGATTCTGTGGCCCAGATCCAGTGAGAAAAGAGAGTGGGAAACCATTGCTTTGGAACTGGCTCTTATACTAGATCAACAAAAGGGCCCAGTTGAAATGAAGTTGGAGAACCTGGGAACCATAATCTACAGCTATGGGGCTGAGTGATTTGGGGTAAAGAACAAGACTCAGAGACAGCAGAAAGGCCCTTTAAACCAGTTAAAGTCCAGCAGACAGCGGGAAATTGACTGATTGGTGAAAGAGAGAAGACAACTGAGGAAGCAGTGGAGGAGGGCCCATGAGACAGAAAGGGAGGGACTCACTGCCCTGCAGGAGGAAATAAGGCAACAACTTACTAAGCTGCGAAGAGCAGAACACCTCAGATGACAACGTAAGAAGAAAGAATGGACAAGGACCCTTTTCTACAGCAACCTATACAACTTTGTTAAGGGCCTTTTTGTCGAAGAGAAGAGCTGGTGCCTCAAAATGCCCATAAAAGACCTGGAAGCTCATCTGGGGAAAACTTACTCTGAGCATCGGAGGCATGAGCCAGTTACTATTCCGACTGATATGCCACCTATCCAGGCACCTGAACACGAAATGGACATATGACCACCTACATGGAGTGAAGTGGAGAAGGTAGTGAAACAGGCAAGAGCAGCATCGGCCCCAGGACCTAATGGCATTTCATATAGGCTCTATAAAAACACCCCACAAGTCCTCAAACACCTGTGGAAGCTGATGAAGGTATCGTGGCAGAAAGGAGTGATTCCAAAGACTTGGCAAAGAGCAGGAGGTATTCTGATCCCTAAGGAGAAGAACTCCTCATCCATCAGCCAGTTTCGACAGAACAGCCTGCAGAAAGTAGAGGGAAAGATCTTCTTCAGTGTCTTGGCCCAAAGACTATCTGCTTTCCTGCAAAGAAATAACTATATTGACACATCAGTGCAGAAGGCCAGCATCCGGGGCGTCTCGGGATGCCTGGAGCATGCCAGCGTCATCTGGCACCAGATTCAAAATGCCAAGAAAGAACAAAGAGATCTTCAAGTGGTCTTTATAGACCTTGCCAATGCCTTTGAATCAGTTCGGCACGAGATCTTGTGGATGGTCTTCAACTATTTCAGCGTACCCAACCACATCACAGGACTGGTCAACACCTACTTTAAGGATTTACAGTTTTGAGTGACAGCTGAGAACACCACCACAGCCTGGCAGCACCTGGGAATTGGAGTTATGGCAGGCTGCACGATTTCCCCTTTGGCATTTATCATGGCAATGGAGTTGGTCATGCGGACATCTCGGTGCGTAGTGGGAGGTGAGAGACTCAAGAGTGGCCTTCGTCTTCCTCCCATTAGAGCCTACATGGATGACATGACTGATAAGAGATTTTTTAGGATTTTGGGATTTTTATTATGTTATGCTTAAAAGTACGTTTCATTATCTAAATGTGTTTGCTCTTTTCAGTATTCAGCTTAAACTCTGCAACTCTGTGTAGACTCCTAAATGGGGAAGTTACACAGGAAGCCTGCAGTTCTATTTTCTCTCTTCCTGTATGTGCTCTCTGAATAAAGACTCTTTCTTTATATTGCACAGTGTGAGTCTCCCTGAGTCTCGACCGTGTACACGTTAAACCTGTCTGAGCGTTTTATTCTGACCTGAGTTGCAATACAGGAAAACTCCTGACAATGACCATCATTACAACAACAAAACCATGTACTAGGCGACTGCTACAGAATCTCCAGGAAAACAGAATGGGCAAGAATGGAGTTTAAGCCAAGTAAATCTCGCAGCATCTCCATCATAAAAGGAAAACTGACAGCCGAGCAATTCTATATCAGTGGAGAACAAATTCCAACAGTCTTAGAGAAGCCCATAAAGAGCCTGGGACGGTGGTACAATGCAGACCTCAAGGATACGTGGCAACTAGAACAATTAAGGCAGAACTTGGCTAATGACCTCAAGCGGATTAACAACACTGCACTCCCAGGGAAACTGAAGCACTGGTGCTTCCAGTTTGGGTTATTACCCAGACTACTGTGGCCTTTGACAATGTATGAGGTCTCACTCAGTCATGCCAATCGACTAGAGAGGCTAGTGAACTCCTACGTTAAGAAGTAGCTCGGACTTCCCAAGTGCCTCAGCAGCATCGGACTCTATAGCAAAGGGATACTGTCATTGCCTATCCCTAGTCTGGTAGAGGAGTTTAAATGTGCAAAAGTGAGGCTTGAGATGTCACTCACGGACTCCCCAGAGCCAATAGTGAGAGGCACTGCTCCCACCCTAGTAACAGGGAGGAAGTGGACCCCAGCCACATCTGTGCTACAGGCCAAATCTGCTCTTCAGCATCGTGATGTGGTGGGTCACGTCAAACAGGGCAGAGGAGGATTTGGTCTTGGAGCAGTAACACCTCGGTGGCAACAGGCATCTGTAACCGAACGTCGAAAAATGGTGGTGGAGGAGGTGCATCGACAGGAGGAAACAGCCAGACATGTCAGAGCCATAGCGCTGGCCAAGCAGGGTCGCTGGTTGAATTGGGAGAGTGTGGAAAAGAGGAAACTATCATGGAGTGAAATCTGGGGAATGGAGTCTAACAGACTAAGTTTCATCATCCGAGCGACATACGATGTGCTACCTTCCCCAATAAATCTGCAGTTGTGGTTTGGAAAGGACCCATCCTGCCCCCTGTGTACAGTCCCAGCCACACTCAAGCACATCTTGCTTGGTTGTAGGACTAGCCTTACTCAGGGCAGATACACATGGAGACAAAGCCAGGTCCTCAGATGTCCAAAAGAAAATCCATCAATGCTCAACCTTTCACAAACCAAGAGGATCGTCGGCTTCCATCAACACTTGTCCGGGAGGGAGACAAGTCAAGGGCAAGCCCCTCAACCCCGGACCTGGGCCCGCTGAAGGTTGTCAGGGATTGGTAGATGCAAGTGGACTTGGATCAGAGGCTAATTTTTCCCACAGAGATCGTAACAACTACTCTGCGACCTGACCTCGTCCTTTGGTCTAACTCCCAAAAACTTGCGTATGTCATTGAGCTGACGGTACCATGGGAGGAAGCAATTGAGGAAGCATTTGAGCGTAAGAAGCTGCGGTATGCCAACTTGGCAGCTGAGGTAGAGGGCAGAAGCTGGAAGATCAAGGTGTGCCCGGTGGAAGTGGGGTGCAGGGGCTTTGTTGCCAGAACAACAGCAAAACTGCTTAGAGAGATTGGGATCAGAGGACAGGCACAACGGCAGGCTATAAGAGAACTAGTTAACACTGCTGAGAGGACCAGTCACTGACTATGGTTAAAAAGGGCTGACATTACTTGGGCAGCTACGGCAGTCAGCTAACCGCGCGAGAAAAGAAAATATTATGCTCTTCTCCCCTCTGCTCTTTTTCCCTTTTCTGGGAGGCGGTGGGGAGGTTGAGCGTACAGCCCAATCCGGCGGGGAGGTTTGGGAAGCCAGATCGGGTGCCCCCCTTCTGGCTCTCCTCTCTGCTCTCTCCTATCTTTTCCGTTTTGTCTTACTTCTCTCTATCACCTTTTCTATCCCTTTGAAGAAGTGAGGCTCCATAAATGCTAAAGAGGTAAGTATTATTTCTCAGTTGCAGTGAATAGATTGGAGAAAATAAACTGTAGAAAACTAAACAGAAGAAAGAAGAGAAATAACAATTTAACATAAACCAGTGACACACTCTGGGGCCTGATCAACCCTGGCAGGGCCTCCTTGGATGAGGGTGTCTAGTGATAATGGCCTAAACACCCGATGAATCCAAGGTCCACTACTGACGATGTGTCCCAAATCTTAATATGATAACCTATATCAGATCTCTAATCCCCCCCAAAAAAAATGGCAGATTAGCTTGGATAAAAGACCGAAAGTTGAGGCACACAACGATGTGTGCTGCTGGTAAAGTTTCTGGGCTGCCTTTCCTCATAACAGCCATCCCTCAAGATTCTCTCCATTTATCTAGTCCTTTTACTGAATCACTGCTCTTTCTTACCATCAAAATAAAGATGAAGCAAGTTCGTGTAATTTTGGACGGATACATTAACAAATGTCTGAGTACTGGCTAGTTAAAATATGAACAAAAGAAAAAGAAAAAAACAAAGTCCAGCACTCCTGGAAAGTCCCATACTTGAGTACACACTCATGAAAAAAAACCTCTTATTTCATAAGACAACTAGTGATAATTTCTGAATGGTAGTTATAAATCACAATACTGTAAAATAAAGAATGTAGAATACTTTTAACATGAAATTCTCAGTTACAAATACAAAGAAAAGCTTTTCTTCATTCAACATTCATGCTGCATTGAACAAATATGACATGACATTCCAAAGAAAGGAAATCCATAGAAAACTGTGCTATCCATATAGAACAAAATACTTACGCTTCCAGATAGTGCTCTAATTAAATACAAAATGTAGTTTTTAAATGATAATGTCATTTAGTAAGCGGATAACAAGCTATCCAAACCTACATGGTCCTGTGTGAAACAGTCATTTCCCCCTAATCCTAATAACTGGTTGTGCCACTCTTGGCAGCAAGACCTCAATCAGGTATTTGCAGTAACTGGCAATGAGTCTGTCACATCGCTGTAGAGAGATTTTGCCCCACTCTTCTTTTCATGATTTTTAAACTCAGTCACATTACAATGGTTTTCAAAAATGAATGACCTGTTTAAAGTCATGGCAAACAATCTTAATATAAAGCATTTTGAGTGCTCTGGTAGAGTAGAAACGTGCTACATAAAAATCAGTCCATTTACCCTTTAGCTGGTCTGTGCCATTTTACCAAGAAAGATGCAAAAGTAAGTTTGGCAGGGTCAAAATGTTTTGGCTTTTTTCTGTACTTTTTTATTATTTCTGAACATGAAGGTCAGCTAAACTGAAACACATTTGAATCAAAAAAGAAGAAAAAATGTTAATCCCTTCATGCTGCTAAAATTCAGCTTTTTCAATTCTGAAAAAATACAAAGAAAGGCCATCCTGAATCTACCATAATGGCTTAAGCTTTTGGATATCATCAACGCTACTTGGTCATGAGCTGTGTAATTACCTCCTTCTTTGCCCTGTGAAAGTGTCTTCAGCCTGCTTTGTATCATAAATTTCTAGAAATGTCACAGTGGGGTCTCAGTCTTGAGCAGACCTACAAAAAGCCTCGCCCACGGGGAAGCAGATGTCTCTGTGTGGGAGCAGCAAACCTGCCACGAGCCACTGTACAAAACCTTAAATTAGCACAGCTTGGTAGTGGATGACACTTTCGATTACCTTTTTGTTTTGGCCTGAGAGAAACAGTCCAAGATTTAGTGAATCCTGAAAAAGCTAGGTCACAACAAACTTTAGGAGTAGTGTGGAAGTAGGAATAGTTTAGAAGGCCCAGTTATACATACAAGAACCCTGGGACATAAACTCCTTTTTTTGCCTTTCAAGGAATAATCTATCCAAATGTACCACTTAAAAGTATATATCATTTCAATCTATGTACTGTACGTGTCAATACAAGACTGAATGTATAAAGTAACAGCACACTCTTCTGTAACCTGGTAAATGGACTGATTATTAAATAGTGCCTTTATACCCAACTTGGCTCAGCCATCCAAATTCTTTTTTCCCCCTTCTAAATGCTTTCTATTCAACATTCACACACACAGTGCATCGTAGAAGAGGTTAGTTCCTGCCCAAGGATAATAGGTATGTAGACTGCAGGGCTTGAACCACCAACCTTCCAATTACGAGAGAACCTGCTCTACCTCCTGAGCTACAGTCATCCCACAACAAAAATGAGGCTGTTTGTCTGGTAGAGACTTCCTGAGAGCAGGAGACTGAAAAAGCTATGTGAGGCATGGGTGGAGTTGTCACAATGCTGACAGCTTTGCAACTTAGGTGAATATTATAAATATCTTAGGAGAAAGAGGAATAAGGTCCCAATAATCTTACCTGCTGCATTTACCATACACTGCAGTGTTCTGCAGTTGGAACCAGTGGAGTTTCAGAACCACACAGCAATGCAGCTAGTCAAGATGCTTTCAGTGGTGCTTCTGTACATCTATGACTATGATGTCTCGCTTCTGCCTCGTGCTCTTCAATCTCTGCGATCCCTCCTCCACGCAACAATAACTGCTGCCATATCAAGCAAAAAAACTAAGTCATGCTTTTTTGGAATTTGGTCCTGCTGTGTGTGTTTGGGCATTTTTGAACAGTGACACATGTTTTGTTTTATTTTTTTCCCAAATCAAACCTTTTAAAAGCAAACAATCAAGATGTGATTGAAGTGCAGAACTTCAGCTTTAACTCAAGGGGTTCAACAAAAGTTAAGCCATAACTGCTTAGGAATTACAGTTATTTTTATACATGGTTTTCCATCTTTAGAGGCTTAAAAGTAATTGGACAATTGACTGACAAGCAGTTTCATGGACAGGTGAGCCCTGTGCCATTATTATTTAATGGCGAATTAGTGAGAAACTCTCAACATGAGGTCCACAGAGATGTCAGTGCAAGTGTAGGAGGCCATCAGCATGCTGGAAAACTAAAATTAACCTATTAGTAAGATAGCAAAAAAATGAAAGGTACGGTTCATAATCCGAAGCACAAGTCATGTGTTAAAAAATGTGGAGGCAATGTTATGATACGGGCATTTATAGCTGCCAGTGGACTATGGCCACTTGTGTTTTTTGATGATGTGACCACTCAAAGAAGTAGCAGGATGTGAAATGTATAGGGCTATCGTCTGCCCAGATTCAGCCAAGTCCCACAAAACTGATTGGATGCCACTTCAAAGTTTAAACGCCATTTACACCAGGATTAGAAATGAATGTGTTTCTAATGTGTGCTTATAAGTCCTGATCGTACACAACAAAACAAGCTAGAAAAGCTTCATATGAATACAATTACGTTATATTCAGTCCACTGGAAATTACAAAGGAAAGTTGAGGCTCACATCTGATCAGGAAAGGATTATAATATCGCAGGATTGAATTAGGCCTCTTACCACCCCTGAGTAAACTGATTTGTTTATAAATGTCAATGATCTTATTGATTATTGTTTTCATGTTTTGGGTTAAAAAACATGACCTCAGTCAGTAGACATGTAGTACATCATGCATCCATCTCTAGCCACATAGAATCTCACACCAGTTATTATCCTCATAGACTCAAACATCAGTTCAGTATTAATGATGTGTTTCCATCTGGTTGTGGCTCATTAGGCTTGATGGGTCCCACCATAGAGTAAACTGTCATCTGATGTGGCCTAGCCTGCAGCATGCAGCTCTGGGAAATGGCAGCCAGTCCAGTCTGACTCCTGTTCTCCTCTTATCTCTGCTGCTCCTGTCATCATGAGGGGAGGAGGGAGACAGCTCACCACAGAGTCTATGGAGGCTGGGACAAACTCCCTGGTGAGTCAGTTAGACAAAGCAGGCTCCAAAAAGTTGGACAGTAACTTAATTAGTGACTTATTAAATTATAGACCAAGGCAATTGATATTCTGCCCTTCAGCTAATGCAATCATACTTTGCATTTACTTTTTTTTTCTTCCACTAGCAGCTTGACTTTTGCTGGCTTCAATTATTTTCACAGAACGGGCATCTCATCCTGTCTTTGGTGGTAATGAAAACCTAGAGGGTCTTCATACACTGAGTGCTTCATCCCCATGTTTTATGTCTTATCCTATTATTTTCTATCCTTCTGCTTGGAAGGATAGAAAATAATAGAACAGAGCATGAACTTTAAGCCAACTGTCCTCTGACTGGCTACCCATTGTAAAAGAAAGTTTTAAGCAGCTGGGGTCTGTGGCAATCAAATTAGAGATATCCTCCACCACAGAAATCACACAGATACAGTTCAGAGAGACGAGTAGAAAAAACTTCCACTGAAAGCTGAAAATTCAGAGCAGTTTGAAGTCTGAGCATTTGGCTTACTTGTGAATACAAACACATTCTAAGTATGCAAGTTAGGCCACTAGTCATTAATCCTCAGAACCTATGGCAGATATTTAAGTTATTTAACCAGCTATCTTCATTCTGTCTTTAATTTGTCTAAACCTCTTTACACATTTCAGAACTGCCTACATCATATTCTAAAAGTCAGCAAAACCAATACGCCCTCAGGAAATACATTTACATCAATCAGCCCTGTAGAATTGGCAAAAACATCACCTCTAGGCAAGTATTTGAACTACTTTTTGTTACCGAGTAGTTTCTGTCATTGATTCAAAGTTACATAAGCTCTCTGTCTAATTCACTCAGCTGAGTGGCAATGAGGATAATTTAACAAGATTCCATAAATTAGTCTGCATAGGCGACAAGTCCTGCCTGGAGAGTTGCAAGTCAATATGTCTCAATCTGGCAGTGCTGCTGTTTTCCCCAGTACTTGTTTTTTTGCTTTTTCTGCTTCACATGACACATGACCTGATGTTTCATATTAAATCTGATCCACTAAAATAGTAGTGAGGGGCTTTTCCTCCCCAACTTTGATTTGGGTCACATGGATAGTTAGACATACAGATACTCAGTGTTGGGGAGTAACGGATACATGTAGTACAGGCGTTACGGGTTAAAATACACAATATGAGTAACTGTATTTCGTTACAGTTACCACTTAAATAGGTGATAATTAGAATACAGTGACTTTGCTGGAATAAATGCATTACATGGCGGTCTTTTCCTGTTTCATATTTTAGGCTATCCCCGCTCTAATTTTCATTGCCGGAAACACAAACAAAACATGCAATAAGAGGCTCTAATGTAAGCATCCTGTTAATGTTGGTGGCATCAGTTAGACAATGGACCCTGAGTCAGCACAACAGAGCCAGCAGTGCATGGGCAGGAATGCATTTCTCACTTGGAAATTCCGACACAACTTCACATTTAAAGAATACAGGGATGGCGAAATCTGACCGTGCAATGCAAACTCTGTTCACCAGCACATCTGAAAGAAAGTTTGTTTTTTTAAAAACTAACGTTAGCCTGCTGCAAATACCTTGTTTTAGTTGTGGTAGCTACCTGGGTTATGTGCCACTTCAGTACCTTCAATGTACTATTGCTGTTTGACTTGTTACTATTACTGAAGGCCACTCGCCACCGAGCTAACATCTTATTTTATGTTAACATCTTATGCTAACTTATGTTACCTCTACAGTAAATATGTTGTCTGTTTAGGGAGATTTGGGCTTAACAGCCAATTGGTAGAGAAAAACTTGCAGGATGTGATTGCTACATGCATGTAGTTGTGAAAAGCATTACAATATATTAAGTAATCCAAAGTATTCAGAATTTGTTACTCACATTGAGTAGCTTACAAACTACATTTTGGGGCATGTATTCTGTAATCTGTAGTGGAATACATTTTAAAAGTAACCTTCCCAACACTGCAGATACTATGTTTGAACACTCCATAGACGCTTGGATAAGACAGTGATGGAAAAACAGAAACAGTTTGTTAGTCAAGTCACAGGAAGCCCCATCCATTTATCTAGCCATACATTCATTGCTTGTCAGTAGCTGGTTGTACACACAGGTTTTTAATTTTAGTTTCCTGCAAGGCTATTTGTTGTTATTTTTGTTGTTATATCCCTTTTTTTTGTTCATTTTCCCAACCTCTTTGTCACCTGTGACTTTTTGAAAGTTTCCTGTGTGTTCTCTGTCAGTCTTTTTGACCATTCTCACCTGTTCCTAAATCTTCATGTTTCTAGCTTATCTAGTTTTTAATGTAACCTGATTTAAGTTTTTGTTTTACATTTGTGACATATGGACTTCTGTCCCTCTTATCTGCAGCACTACAAGTACTGGGACCTGTACTACGAAGTTAAACATACATGGAATGTTTCCATTTTCTAACTTTTCTTACCTTAACATCGGCAGTCAGTCTAAGTGGTCACACAAAGGTGATTAGTAAAGATGGCGGCATGAGCAGTCGCAGCGGCCCGGCGCTCTCCACAACTTAGCGGCTTGAGCACTCTACCCTCTACATTGGTCGGGACGAGGTTTAAGTTTAAAGTTTTAAGCTTTAAGTTCCTCGGAGTCCACATCTCGGCCGACCTTATCTGGTCCACAAACATTTCCCACCTGCTAGGGAAAGCACAACAAAGGCTGTACTTTCTCAGAAAACTGCGTCAGGCCCAGGCACACTCTGGTTCAACTGCTGCACCGCAGAGGACAAGAGGAAACTGCAGCGGGTGGTGAGGGCAGCAGAGCAGGCAATTGGCACTTCACTAACCCCCCTCAGAGACATTTATACTGGCAGACTTCAGCAGGAAGCCAGCATCATCATCAAGGACCCCTTGCACCCTGGACACTCACATCTTTCCCCCCTTCCCTCTGGTCAATGCTACAGGTCCATCAAGATGAAGACAAACAGACTCAATAGAAGTTTTTACCCACAGGCTGTCAAACATGCCCTACATCCACCCTGATTGGAGGATAACTGCACTGCCAACACCCATGGACATTACAGTTTATTTATAAACTGTATTTCTATGTATACTTTAATGCAACCAACATCCCTACCTCTTTAAACCGTATTTATTATACCACTATTTATTATAGTTGCAACAGCACCCCCCACCCCCTACCCCACCCCCCACCCACACATACACACACACTTGATGTGCAGTATCACTGATTACACTGCACCTCACAATGCACCTGCTCCTCGAATAGCATGTATGTGTGTGTATATACATATATATGTAAGCGTGTATGTGGAAATATGTGTGTGTACGTATGTATGTGTGTGTATGCATGCATGGGCATATCCATATGTATGCAGGTGTATGTATAACTTGTACATATCTTTCTTGTGTAAATGTAAATTTGTATGTGTGTACAATCACAATAAAGAGCTATTCTGTTCTATTCTAATCAATCCAGGACTGGGAAACCCTGGTAATAATGTAATAAGGTTGCAGAAAAGTTGGTGCCAATCCCTGAACAGATCACTGGTGCATCTTAGAGCCAACACAGAGGCAGGCAACAGTTCACACTCTTATATGATCTTATACTTCTTTGCCTTTCCTGAACAAGTTTGCTCTTAAAGTTAACTCCATTCTGGGAGAGTGAATCTTAAGCTCCTTCTGCTCAGCTCTGCTGAGAATCATTAAAGCGATAGTTGGGACTTCCAGTATTCCAAGTATTCAGAATACAGTTACTTTGTTGAAATTAAGGGATTACACGGCGATCTTTTCCTGTTTCATATGCTGCTATGCCCTCTCTATTTTTGGTAATTCCACGCCGGTGGAAACCCAAACAAAACACGCATTAAGAGGCTCTAATGCCTGGCTCTCAAATTATTGTTCAAAAAATTATTTAATATGAAGCCAATAGGCAGAGTGTTACAGGCATAGCCCTAAAGAATGTAGCCTCATGGGCAGTGTAGCCCAGTTGTAAGTAAGCTATTAAGGCTCTACTGTACACTGTGTTCGTGTTTTCCTCCGAAACTATAAGTTCTGTTGGAGCAGCCTTTCAATTCAATTCAATTCAATTCAATTCAATTCAATTCAATTTTATTTATATAGCACCAAATCACAACAACAGTCGCTTCAAGGTGCTTTATATTGTACAGTAGATTCTACAATAATAGATACAGAGAAAAACCCAACAATCATATGACCCTCTATGAGCAAGCACTTTGGTGACAGTGGGAAGGAAAAACTCCCTTTTAACAGGAAGAAACCTCCGGCAGAACCAGCCTTTCAACGCCTCTCTCTGTCTCTCGCTAGCAAAGTTGACCCAGACAACAAAGTAAAGCTAGTTTTCGGTTACGAGCCCGACACGGAACCTGACGTATTAGCCAGAGGTCCCTTTACTACGGTTCAGAGCGTCAAATCATTTTGTATACGAGATTGCTGCAAATTTACCTAATGTCCACTCTACTGTTACTCATTTTATATTAAGAATTTAAAAATCTAGTTGGTATTGGTATGGTGAGTATCCTTCAATAATAGTAATAAATCACACAGCAATAGTACATTCATGTACTATTGCTTATGTAAAAAGCATGATAATATATTAAGTAATCCAAAGTATTCTGAGTACGTTACTCTCATTGAGTAACGTAACGGAATACGTTACAAAATTTGGGGCATGTATTCTGTAATCTGTAGTGGAATACATTTTAAAAGTAACCTTCCCAACATTGTTCATATGTGCCTATTTTCAGGCATTTCAACTTTAAATTTTAGAACAAGAGTCAGGGTACACCCTGGTCGCCAGTCTGTCACAGGACTAATACATAGAGATAGACAACCATCCACACCTATGGGCAATTTAGAATCACTAATTAACCTAACACCACATTTTTGGACTGTGGGAGGAAGCAAGAGAACACCCACACAAACATGGGGAGAACATGCAAACTCACCACAGAAATATAGCCAACTCTATGAAAAAAATTCTGGAGAAGCCCCTGGAGATTTGTATAGTATTATACAACTCTCAGCATGTGTGTATGCAGAGGGCCAAACCAATAAGCTTATAAAGAGTAAGATTCATATTAAGTAGACATGAGTTCAGCTTGTTGCCTATTTGAAGCCAGGAAGGAAAGCCAAGTCTGAGTGCACGTAAAGAATATAAACCAGAATAAAAGTTATAATAACAGAATTCAAACATATTCTTAGTCTGTATATGTATATTTGATAAAGCACCTGTACGCTGACATGTACCCTGCTAAGAAGTTAACCACCTTCATAATACAGAAAATTAAGGGTTAGCTGTCAAGTTAACTGGATAAGTACAGATTCTTCTTTATAGGTCTGTGATTTCTTGTAAAATCCATTGCATTTCCTAAATTGTCTGTAATTGTTCCATACCTGATTATTGCATCAGAGTGTGCCAGTAAACCGAACAAAAAAAAAGAGATAATAATGCAGAGGTGCATCGTGCACAGGCCTGTGATGCGTGACGCCGGAGCTCGAGCAGGCGGTGCTGATTTTGAACTTTGGAGAAGGCTTGGTTTTCACTCTGATTTGCGGATTGGATTACGGATTTTGGCGGTTGGCATAAACTGGTGTGTGACTGGACTGGAATGGCAACTCAGGTAGATGACGATGATGACATGGATTTAGGAGATTGGACACCGGTTAGTGGGAAAGGGGCGAGGAGAGGGAGAAGAGGTAGGGAGGATGAAAGTGTCGTAGGAACTCAGGGCAGCAAACAAAGTTTGGAGGGGAATAGTTCGGATGATGGGAGTGTTATCTGGAAAAGGATTGTTAGAGAAGAGTTTAAAATAATATTGAAATTTCGGCCGGAGGATGAAGGGGTGCAACTTAGCCCGATAGTTTTGTCTAGAGAGCTGAGAAAGAAGTTTGGAGAGGTAACGTTAGCCAAAGTACTTAGAGATGGGAATTTGTTGATAATCGTTAAGACGGAAGAACAGAAAAATAAAGTGTTACATACTGAGAGCATCTGCAGAAAGACAGTGAGAGAGAGGAAGGTGTTGGGAGAGTCTAAAGTGGTGCGAGGGGTAATCACGGGCATTCCAATAGAGGAAGATTTAGAGAAAATTAGACGTAGCATTTCTGGCAGTGTGGTCAGTGGGATCAAAAGACTGATGAGAACGGTTGATGGGGAAAGAGTTGACAGTGTGACTGTAATGCTGGAGTTCCAAGAACCGGTTCTTCCTGGAAGAGTTAAAATTGGGTGCATGAGTTTTCCTGTACGGCCGTACGTTCCCCCTCCCCTCAGGTGTTACAAATGCCAGAGGTATGGACACGTAGCAGCGGTGTGCAAGGGGAAACAGAGGTGCCCAAAGTGTGGGGGTGAACACAGGTATGATGAATGTGACAGTGTACAGGATAAATGTTGTAACTGTGATGGGCAACACAGGGTGACATACGGGGGATGTGCAGTTAGGAGGGCAGCTGTGGAAACAGAGCAAGTTAAAGCAGTACAAAACATAAGTTATGCAGAAGCGGTCAAGAAAGTGAAAAAGGCAACAGATGGGAAAGGACCGGTTCAACAACTTTCACAGGTTGACCAACAACAGCTTGATGAAACCCCTCCAGCAATCACAGTGGAGAGGATGATTTTGTTCATTGCGTATGCAATAAATTGTACGGACCAAGTTAAACACAAAACAGAGAAGATTAAAATAATTGTTAGAGGGGCTGAGAAATTTTTTGGTGTAAAAGCTATTTCCTGGGAGCAAGTTCATAAGAGACTCGGGGGAGACGAAAAGGCGGGAGGACCAGGAGAGAGGACAGTCTGATAGTTATACAGTGGAATGCTAGAAGTCTAATAAGAAATGGTCAAGAATTTAAGGGATTTATTGAGGATCTTAGAAAGAAACCACATGTTATCTGTATTCAGGAAACTTGGCTCAGTCCAAATTTGGATTTTGTTATTAAAGGGTATGAGGGTATTCGGAGGGATAGACGGGAGGGTAGAGGTGGAGGGTGTGTTATATTTGTCAAACAAGGAGTTCAGTATAGAGTGGTGGGAGAAGGTTCACAGCTGGAGTATATTGTAGTTGACACATGGACAAAAACTGGAAGCATAAAGGTAGTGAATTTTTATAACCCATGTAAAAGACTGTCACTGGAAGTAATGGAAGAACTTGGGGGGCACTTAGGGGGGAAAGTAATTTGGTGTGGGGATTTCAATGCTCATAGCACATTATGGGGAGGGTTCAATGATCATAATGGAGCAGTGATTGAAGAATTAATGGAAGTTAAAAACTTGGTTTGCCTAAATGATGGAAGCAGTACAAGGGTCAACAGTAGGGATGGGACAGAATCATCACTTGATCTTACATTGGTGTCAGATTCTTTGGCGTGTATTTGTTCATGGCAGGTAATTAAAGAGACAACTGTGGGGAGTGACCATTATCCGGTACAGACTGAGATAGCAATGAATGTGGGGAGGTGTGATACAGGAGGTGTCCCCAAATGGTGTTTTGGATCTGCAGATTGGGAGACGTTTGAACGAGTTAGTGATATGGAGATGCAGCAAATTGATATGACTGTTAATGTTGATGATCTAAATTCAGCTGTGTGTGGTGCACTTCTGGTAGCGGCGAACCAGACTATAAAGCTGTCGAGAGGCAAGAACAGGAAGATTGTACCCTGGTGGACAAAGGCCTGTGATGAAGCAATTAGGTGCAGGAATAAAGCTTTTAGGGTGTTAAAAAGGAATCACAATTATCAGAATTTCGTTGCATATAAAAAATCACAACCTATTGTAAGAAGAACCATTAAAGCTGCAAAGAGGGACAGTTGGAGGGGCTTTTGTAGTTCTGTGGGAAGAGAGACAGATATTGGTAAGGTGTGGTCAATGATCAGAAGGATGAATGGCATTACAAGGAAATGTGGGTATCCAGTATTGACTGAAGGGGAAGTTACAGCGGTGAAAGACGAAGACAAGGCAGATATGATGGCAAAAACTTTTGTTAACATCCATAGCTCAAGTAATATTAGTGAAGAAGGTCAAAGGGGAAGGGAAGTTACACTAGCAGAGAACAGGGGGATGCTGCAGCAAGTTGACGACACAAATGTTTCATTGAATATGCCGTTTACAAAGACTGAATTGAACCGGGCACTTAGGAAATTTAACCTTTCAGCACCTGGAAAGGATGAGATTTGTTACACGATGATAAGTCACTTGAGAGACTCGGCTAAAGAAGTTTTACTAGTACTGTATAATAGAGTTTGGGAGGGAGGGAAGTTGCCACAAAGCTGGAAGGAGGCAGTGATAATACCAATACGTAAACCAGGGAAAGACGATACGAAACCAGGAAACTACAGACCAATAGCATTAACATCCAACGTCTGCAAAATAATGGAGAGAATGATAAATGAAAGATTGGTGTTCTATGTAGAAAAGAAGGGATATTTGGCTCAGTATCAGAGTGGATTTAGAAGAGGGAGGGGAACGATGGATCCAGCTTTATGTTTAGAACATGAGATAAGGAAGGCACAAGTGAATAAGGAGAGTGTGCTGGCGGTCTTTTTTGATATAGAAAAAGCGTATGATATGATGTGGAGGGAAGGTCTGTTAATAAAAATGAGGGAAATGGGTATAAATGGTCGAATGTTCAGATGGGTTAAGGATTTTTGGACTGCCGATTTAATAATAATAGTGAGGATTGGGAGGAGTTATTTGGAGAGTTTGCCGATAGAAAATGGAACGCATACAAGGAAGCATAGTTAGCCCGCTATTGTTTTCACTGCTGATTAATGATGTGTTTAGGAACATAGCGGGTGGGATGGGGTTTTCACTTTTTGCAGACGATGGGGCAATGTGGGCAAGAGGACGACGGTTAGACTTTTTGGTGAAGAAAGTACAGGGAGCAATTGCAGAAATAGAACAGTGGTCGTATAAATGGGGGTTTAAATTCTCAGTTGATAAGACTAAGTTGATGGTTTTTACAAGAAAGAGAGGTGGGGTTGACGTCAGGGTCAGATTGTATGGACGGGAATTGGAAAGGGTTAAACAATTTAAATTTTGGGGGTTGTGGTTTGATGAAAGGGTGACATGGACTATACATATTCAGAAAATAATAGACAGATGCAAGAAAGTGTTGAATGTAATGAGGTGCTTAGTGGGAAATGACTGGGGGGCTGATAGGAAATCTTTAAAAGCTATATATACTGGGTTGATTAGGTCAGTATTGGATTATGGGTGTGTAGTATATAATTCTGCTGCCAGTACAAGTCTTTGTAAGTTGGATAGTATCCAATATCAAGCGTTAAGACTTTGCTCAGGTGCATTCAAAACAACATCTGCAGCAGCACTACAGGTTGAAATGGGGGAAATGCCATTACAAATAAGAAGAGAGCAACTGACATTGAATTACTGGGCAAGTTTACAAGGACATGGTCATGATCATCCAACGAAAACTGTTTTCCAACCATGCTGGGAAAAAGAGAAAATGCAATTGAAGAGCTTTGGGTGGACAGTGGGACAGAAAGCAGCTGAACTTAATCTGGACAAGATAAACATAAGTCAAACAGTACCGTTGCCTGCAATACCATCATGGATGCTCCCTGACGCAGTAGTGGATTTCACATTGTTAAAGAAAAAGACCAAGGAGAGGGGTGTTATCTTAAATTCGCATACAGTACAGGAATATATTAATCAGTATTATAGTTATGTCAAAATCTACACGGATGCATCAAAGGATACAGCCAACCAGAGTGGGATAGCCTTTATAGTTCCTCAATTTAATATCAAGGTGGGGAAAAGGATCAGTGACGATTTGTCAGTATACACAGGGGAAATGGTTTCCATATTGTTAGCAGTACAGTGGATTGAGGAAACGAAACCACTAAGATCTGTGGTGTGCTCAGACTCGAGCTCATCACTGGCCAGCTTGCAAGACAGCCACTCAGACTGCAGACCTGACATTCTGCTAGAGATCCAGCAAACATTGTTCAGACTTGTTATGATGGGGCTTGTGGTCACATTCTTATGGGTACCGGCGCATCATGGTGTTAAAGGAAATGAAATGGCAGATAGGACAGCAAAAGTCGCAACAGGGAGACCACTGATAGATGTGGTTATTAGTGTGAGTAGGATGGAGCTCAAGAGCAGAATACGACACAAAATGAAGGAAAGGTGGCAAAAGCAATGGGAGGAGGAGAGGAAAGGGCGATGGTTGTACAACATCCAAAGGAAAGTGGGGGAAATGAGAAGTACAGGACAAAACAGGAGAGAGGAGACGATTATATCTCGACTGAGATTTGGACACACTGGCTTAAATAGCACACTATTTTTAATAGGTAAACACAGTACAGGGGAGTGTGACTGCAGTAGGGAACAGGAAACAATAGAACATGTTTTATTGCATTGTCAGAAGTATGATGTGGAGAGGAGACAGCTGGTCAAAAAGCTGGACGATATGAAAGTGAAGTTGGACTTGTTTGATTTATTTCGCGTGAGCTCTATGAGTAAAAGTTATCAAGCTGTATTTTGGTTTTTAAGACAGACCCATTTGTTCGGGAGAATTTGAATATTTTCTTTTCTTTTAATTAATTAATTAATTTGTTTAATTATTTATTCATTTATTTATTTATTTATTTATTTATTTTGTCATGTTGGTCCACACTCCACACCAGTTTGTGGCGGTAATGCACCATTTTGCTGTTTGCCAACCGCCAATAAACCCTATACAGAAGAAGAAGAAATTTACCCCAAGTTACCAAACATGGCAGAACCAAAGAAGCGAAAGGTAGAAAGTGAGTGCAGAAAATTTCAGACACAGTGGGAGAGTGAATATTTCTTCAAAGAATTCAAGGGGAAGTGTGTCTGTTTGATCTGCACTGAAACTGTGGCAGTTATGAAAGAGTATAATGTACGACGTCATTATGAAACCAAACATCAGGCCTATGCATCCTACACTGGTGCTGAGCGAGAGCAGGAATTAAAGCAAATGCTAGCTCTCCTGCGGGGTCAGCAACAGTATTTTTTTCGTGCTCAAATTGTCCAGGAAAAGGCTCCAATAGCAGCTATGAGGTCGCCCAACTCCTCGCAAGACATGGCAAGCCTTTTTCAGATGGAGACCTCATAAAACACTGCCTCGTTAAAGTCACCGAAATAACGTGCCCGGAAAAAGTGCAGGACTTCAACAACGTCAGCATGTCCAGAAATCCAGTTGTGCGACGCATTGAAGACTCGTCAGCCAACATTAAACTGCAACTGTCTGATAAAGCTGTGCTTTTGATTTTTACTCCATTGCATGCAATGGGAGCACTGATGCCACAGACGCCGCACAGCTGCTAATTGTTTTGCGGGGAGTGGACGAGAGCACGAGTGCTTTAGGTGAGTAAAAAATATATTCCACAGTACCCGTGTGTTAATGTGCAGCTTCAAATATCAATAATGCGCATCAATTCTGTCACTACCCTGCTTTTGCGCACCACTTTCTTATATGCGTTTTTCTTGTTAACACAGAGTACACACCGCTGTGCACAGCGCACGCACACGCAAAGTCAGCTGATCTCATCTGATGCAGATCTGCTCCTTGATCAAGTGACATTTGTCTGGATTTTTGGCACGAGTGGCGTCGGATCAGCACCGCGGCTGGATGGCCCGATTTATATACCCAGCGCAGCTGATACTCACCAGAATAATTTTCTAAAATTATATGCACTCCTGTTATTAAGTCCAGTTCAGTCTGTTAATGTTGATAACGGTTTCAAACGAACGTTAATAGGTGTATTACTAAGCCTAAGAACTTAAATAACAAGCTTGAAATGTACCCGTCCCATTTTCCCCTTTATTGTTTTTTCTCTGTGCTGTAAATCTTCTGTCTAAGAAGAAATCTGAGGCTGCTGTTCTGAGAATGAGCTACCAAAGCTTAAAGATCCATTTATGGAAAGCTGTGATGAAGGCAGTTTTGTCTTTAATTATATTCAACAATATAACACATTTGACCACTTTTAAATGATTTTTCTAACTTTAATACGCTACAGTTAAGGTTATATACCTAATTTCTAGTAAGTGGCCCCGCCCCTCCTATATTTTTATGTATGTGGCCCTCAGTGAAAAAAGTTTGGACACCCCTGTCATAGGGGGTCATATGATTGTTGGGTTTTTCTTTGTATCTGTTATTATAGAGTATACTGTACAATATAAAGCGCCTTGTGGCGACTTTTGTTGTGATTTGGCGCTATATAAATAAAACTGAATTGAATTGAATTGAATTGAATTGAAAAATTGAATTGAATTGAATTCGCTTTAAAAAATCTATGGGTGGACTCTATGGTAGGTAAAAAATTCATCCATCCATCCATCCATCCATCTTCATCCGCTTTATCTGAGGCCGGGTCACGGGAGCAGCAGCCTAAGCAGAGAAGCCCAGACCTCCCTCTCCCCAGCCACCTCCTCCAGCTTATCCGGGGGAACACCAAGGCGTTCCCAGGCCAGCCGAGAGATATAATCTCTCCAGCGTGTCCTGGGTCTGCCCCGGGGCCTCCTCCCAGTGGGACATGCCCAGAACACCTCACCCAGGAGGCGCCCAGGAGGCATCCTTGTCAGATGCCCGAACCACCTCAACTGGCTCCTTTCGATGTGGAGGAGCAGCGGTTCTACTCTGAGCCCCTCCCGGATGGCCGAACTTCTCACCCTATCTCTAAGGGAGAGGCCAGCCACCCTTCGGAGGAAGCTCATTTCTGCCGCTTGTATCCGCGATCTCGTTCTTTCGGTCACTACCCACAGCTCGTGGCCATAGGTGAGGGTAGGGATGTAGATCGACCGGTAAATTGAGAGCTTTGCTTTTACACTCAGCTCCCTCTTCACCACGACAGACAGGTGCAGCATCCGCATCACTGCAGCCGCAGCACCAATCCGTCTGTCGATCTCCGGCTCCCTTCTCCCATCACTCGCGAACAAGACCCCGAGATACTTGAACTCCTCCACTTGGGGCAGGAACTCATCCCCGACCCGGAGTGAGCACTCCACCCTTTTCCGGCTGAGAACCATGGCCTCAGATTTGGAGGTGCTGATCCTCATTCCCGCTGCTTCACACTCGGCTGCGAACCATTCCAGTGCGAGCTGGAGGCCTTCACCTGATGAAGCCAACAGAACCACATCATCCGCAAAAAGCAGAGATGAGATTCTGAGGCCACCGAAGTGAAGGCCCTCCGCCACTTGGCTGGGCCTAGAAATCCTGTCCATAAAAATTATGAACAGAACCGGTGACAAAGGGCAGCCCTGGCAGAGCCCATCACCCACCGGGAACGAGTCCGACTTATTGCCGGCAATGTGAACCAAACTCTTGCAACGGTTGTATAGGGACCGCAACACCTTCCACAGGACACCCCAAGGGACACGGTCGAATGCCTTCTCCAAGTCCACAAAACACATGTAGACTGGTTGGGCAAACTCCCATGCACCCTCAAGTATCCTTGAGAGGATAAAGAGCTGGTCCAGTGTTCCGCGACCAGGACGAAAACCGCATTGTTCCTCCTGTATCCGAGGTTCGACTAGCGGACAAACTCTCCTTTCCAGCACCCTGGCATAGACTTTCCCAGAGAGGCTGAGGAGTGTGATCCCCCTGTAGTTGGAACACACCCTCCGGTCTCCCTTCTTAAAGATGGGGACCACCACCCGGTCTGCCAGTCCAGGGTACTACCCTGATCTCCACGCAACATTGTAGAGGCGTGTCAACCAGGACAGCCCTACAACGTCCAGAGCCTTCAGGAACTCGGGCGGACCTCATCAACATCAGGGCTCTGCCACCAAGGAGTTGTTTAACTGCCTCAGTGACCTCGCCCGGAAATTGGCGGGTCATTCCCTCATCCCCAGACTCTGCTTCCTCCTCGGAAGACGTGTCAGTGGGATTAAGGAGGTCCTCGAAGTATTCCTTCCACCGTCTGACAATTTTCCTAGTCGACGTCAGCAGCGCTCCGCCAGCACTATACACAGTGCAGGTAGAGCACCGCTTTCCCCTCCTGAGACGCCTGACAGTTTGCCAGAATCTCTTCGAGGCAGTCCGAAAGTCTTTTTCCATGGCCTCTCCGAACTCCTCCCACACCCGAGTTTTTGCTTCAGCCACTGCCCGAGCCGCATTCCGCTTGGCCTGTCGATACCTGTCGGCTGCCTCTGGAGTCCCACAGGCTAACCAAGCCCGATAGGACTCCTTCTTCAGCCTGGTGGCTCCCTTCACCTCTGGTCTCCACCATTTGGTTCGGGGGTTACCACCACAGCAGGCACCAACCACCTTGCGGCCGCAGCTCAATGCAGCAGCTTCGGCGATGGAGACGCTGAACATGGTCCATTCGGACTCAATGTCCCCAGTCTCCCTCGGAATGCTGTTGAAGCTCTGCCGGAGGTGTGCGTTGAAGATCTCGCGGACTGGGGCCTCTGCTAGACGTTCCCAGCACACCCTCACTACGCGTTTAGGTGCACCGGGTCTGTCCAGCGTCCTCCCCCGCCACCTGATCCAACTCACCACCAGGTGGTGATCAGTTGACAGCTCAGCCCCTCTCTTTACCCGAGTGTCCAGAACATATGGTCGCAGGTCTGGTGATACCTTTACAAAATCGATCATCGACCTGCGGCCTAGAACGTCCTGGTGCCACGTGCACTTATGGACACTCTTATGTTCGAACAAGGTGTTCGTTATGGCCAAACTGTGATTTGCACAGAAGTCCAATAACAAAACCCTCTCGGATTCAGATCAGGGAGGCCGTTCCTCCCAATCACGCCCCTCCAGGTCTCGCTGTTGTTACCCACGTGAGCATTGAAGTCTCCCAGCAGGACAACAGAGTCTCCAGGTGGGGCACCTTCCAGCACCCCCCCCCCCCAGGGACTCTAAGAAGGCTGGGTACTCTGAACTGCCACTCGCCGCATAAGCGCAGATGACAGTCAGGACCCGTTCCCCGACCCTGAGGCGCAGGGAACAAACCCTCTCATCCACCGGGAAAAACCCCAACGTACTGGCAGCAAGCCGAGGGGATATTAGAATACCCACCCCAGCCCGCCGCCTCTCACCAGGGGCAACTCCAGACTGAGACAGAGTCCAGCCCCTCTCCAGGAGAGGTGACATTCCATGTCCCTATTGCCAGTCTTGGCAGCCGGGGATCAGTCCGCCAGGGCCTCCGCTCCTGGCCGCCGCCCGGCACACAATGCACCCGACCCCTATGGCGCCTCCTGCGGGTGGTGGGCCTGCGGGAGAAGGGGCCCATGTCTCTTCTTCAGGCTGTGCCCGGCCGGGCCCCATGGACTAAGGCCCGGCGTCTGCTCGCCCTCGGGCACCCTCCCCGGGCCTGGCTCCAGGGTCCCCGGTAACCCTATCCCGGGCAGGGTAAACTGTTCCCTCAATGTTCTCTTCGTAAGGGTCTTCTGAATCGCTCTTAACATGTCCAAATACAAATGTAGGGAACATGACAAATCTTAAATACTAAAATAGAACACACCACACTGTATAATGTGACATGTCTGAACAAGAAGTGTGTTTACATGGGATAAGTATCTGGGAAGGTTAAAATGGAGTACTCAGTAATCTGCTAATACTGCCTTTTCATTGCTTATGCATCAATAATGTTTCCCAAAATAAATCACATGTTAAATATGGCATTCCTTTAATCTTCTACCATAGTTGTAGTAGTTGTGATCACAGCATTCAAAAACCTGGACAAGATGCATATGTGCAACAATAAGCATTCTCTTGCAGGAATACTACAAATTCAGTTTTCTCAGAACCACGATAAAGAGTTATGAAGGTTACTCAAATTAAAATTATGGTTTTCTGTTACTTCTTTCTGTGTCTGAGTCCTGCATGTGGGTCTTGTATTAATTAAATCTGACGGTCATCTTCCCCTCGCTTCATTTCATTATCAATCAGTCTCTTTCTTCTTGTTGCAGTAGAGGTAACAGATTACTCTAAGGCAGCCAGCAGCTTCACTGTCTTTAAAAAAATAAACTTTCTAATATATGTTTTCCAAACTACTGTTTATTTTTCAGCTTCTTGACTAGTTGGGGGACACATTGTATTTGACGTTTGCATGGCTTATCTGCACCCTGTGACATCACTCATACCATTCTAATAGAGAGATTAGTGAATTGGGTTAGTATCTTTGTCAGATAAGTACATTAAAAAGCATTTGAGAGCAATGTCAAAGAGTTCACAAATCATGTTAACATGTGTCTTCATCGTCACCTCTCAGAATTGGCTCAAGGACTGAGCCTTGACAGGTTCAACACTGATGTTCTTTGTGCATGTTACCTCTATTTACTAGTTTCAATGGAACTTATTAACACTGCTATGCTGACATACACAGCTGCTTTACTTTCCTGTTAAGCAAACCAACCTCAACAGTGCTTCAGTGAATGCATCTCTACTATGTCTTCAAATGTCCTCCATCTCACTCCTGGCAAAACTAAAAGTTTTTCTGTTTGAACCTGGCACTGGGGATACGCCAAGCTCCTCCTTAATGGCAGAGCGCAGCCCAAGCAAAACCCACGGGAGGCGGTCAACCCAATTGCCATCCTTTAAGGAAGCGTGAAAAGCAGCCTTAAGCGACCAGCTTAACCCTAGAACACTATCGCTGGGTGATTTATACCCGAGCAAATACATTTACATGATTTCTCTCTCCTGCAGCTGTTTGCGTGTCGAGGAGCCTGTGCCTTCACTAGGGAAGTCTCAAATGTCCCAGGAATGGGTGGACCAAAGACCAGCTTTCCAGAGTCATTATTTTGTTTTAGGAGTTTTTTTTTTCATGTTGTTAGACATGGCACAGTTGAAAGTAAAAGAAGACCACTCTAATTTGTCATGTGTTGTCATATTTTGATATATTTGATTACTTTTTATTGGTTATATTATATCGGGTAAAAATCACCCGGCATTAGTGATTGTGTTACTATTTATAGCGATAGTGTTCTAGGGTTAAGTGCCACAGCAAACGCAGTCATAGGCTGAGGTAGAAGTCCGGCGGCAGCCGATGCTCCCTGGCTTCGTCTTTGAACCTTAGCACATTGGTGACCCACAGGGGTCACCAATGTGGAGGTATGTAAATGTGGAGGTATGTAAAGATGACGGGAGAGGTCTCAGTATGTCTCACTCCAACTTTATTAATGGCTTCACTAGAACTCCACATGCAAAAAGTGCCAAACCTCCACCCCAACACTTCCATTAACCCTGGGTGTGAGTGGAGCCCCCTGGTGGTCCGCCACAATATCAACTTACCTACTAGGAATTTGGGCATTATTTTTGACCATTGTATGAATTTTAGAGTTCACACCTCTAGGCTCATCAAGTCGTGTTTTTCATCTATGAAAAACTGATTTCTTACTGACTATTTAAACTGATGTTGTCTGACACTTACAGTGATTGCATACCATTTTTACTTTAGCATTCAGTGACTGATGAATAATCAATAATGTTCTCAGAAGCTAATGAAAAGCACCAGCACCACATTATCAGTTACAGCTGTGTGACAAATGAAAATGTCTTATTCAGGTAACCGAGCAATAATTCTCCAAGTCTCTGGACCTCAATTTGAGGGACGAACACCATTTTTCCAAAAGATGTTCCCTCATTTTGTATTTTCATGAAGGAGGTGGTAAGAAATGCATATTAGTCCAAAACAGGCATAGGAATAGGATAGGAATTCAAGATGTGGTGACTGTGATGCTCAAAGCTTAAGAGTCCATGTTCATCATGAAAACAGTGCAAGGTGAGAAGTGTATTTTTTTTCTTATGTTTTAAGATGAAACATTTTTGGATGCATGATGTGCAAAATAAATGTATTGTATAAAAGGATTAAAAATGTTTAGCTTCATACAGCAAGTAGTGCTTTAGCTTAAAGCTATAGTTTGAAATCTGAAAATAAAAACATGTTCATAGAAGAGGGATGAGTACTCTCAAGACAAATTGAAAGTTCAGGAGAATTTAAGGAGGAGATTTAAAGGCAGGGCTTAAGGCTTCCTTGAGATCTGCTTTTAAACACCCAGTGAGAAACAAAGGCAAAAGGTGGTACACAGAAATATGTTTTCAAAGAGAAACGAATGGACATTCATGCTGAATATGAGAAAGCAATGCATCCTCCGTCAATTTGAGACATGAAATTGTTTCATGGAATAAAGAAAACATTTAGTTAAAGTGGTTGTTGGAGATTCCATTTTTCTTCAACCTGTAGTTTTATATTAGAATAAAGCATATAATAGCTGATTGGTGAAAAGTAGCATCATTAATGTGACAAAAAGCTTTTGATGTCTTCTAGCTGTGATCGCTTGCACACGCATCATCAAGACAATATTGTTTGGTGATCTTTCAGATTATAGAGCCAATGCATTAATAAAAATGCAAAATTATGTAGGTACATTTTCAAATGCACTGAAAGACACCAACCAACCCAGGCAGCATGCCCAAGCACCTCCATTCTAAAGCTTTCCAAACCCATGAGCTGATACTGGAAAGGGAATCAACAACACACATCCGTTAGCAATAATCACTAAGCTTTGATTTATTTTTTCTATTTCTGGTCCCAATTATTTGTATGAGATATGTTTTTAGAGGTTGCTATATTTGGTTTCAAACAGCATCTGCATGTATTCTTACCTAGCTGAAGGTTTTCCATAGCTGTAGGACGGCTTGTAGCAGAGGACCTTCACTGCCTCTGGTCAACACATGAGCCAAAACTACATCACTGGCCTTGGGATGTTTTATACCACCAATCTTTCAACCCAGTAATGAATCATTCTACTTCACAGCTCTGAACAGGAAAGGAAATTGCCTTGGTGTACTGCTACATTCATATTCTATTATGTTCTAATTTTAACAAGATGAGCTATAGACCTTGGGGTCTTTGGTTAATCAGGTCGATGATTAACCACAAACACCCCTGCAACCAATCTGCAATGTGTCTTCATTCATGTTTCAGGAGGTTCATGAGCCTAGTCTTAAGCTGAAAACTCTGCACCATTAGCCAGTCTGATTGAATCAAGGATGTTTCAAGACTTTGCACAAACTGTTGATCCAAAATGGTTAGGCAGAATGAAAATATCAGTGCATAGGAAATATATCTAAGACAGTAAAAAGTAAAGATATAATTATTTTTAACTATAATGGCATTGTACTTTTTATACTTTGCTTTCATTAACATAATGCAGACTTACAACAACCAGTTGCAGCTTTGCAGAAGTTCCCCATTCCACCTCCCTGCAAGGAACAAGAACAAGTTCCATCTTCAAGACTCCAAAATACTTTCCACAAAAATATATAACAAAGTAAGATAAGATAAGATAAGATAAGCTTTATTAGTCCCACATGTGGGAAATGTGTTGCATCATAGCAGAAAATGGACAGTGCGAAGTTACAGTAGCAAAAATTAAGAAAAACACTGGAATAGGATAAGACAATAAGAATAAGAATAAGATACTATATACAATAGAATAAAATGCAACAAGTAGAAAGTAAATAGTAGTAATAGTTAACAGTATTAATAGAAGTATTGTCACTCAATATATAGTGTACAGCACTGTACACTATATATTGTGTATTTTATAATGTAATCTGCAATAAACTGCATACCTTCCAACCTCTTTCTTTATAATAAGGAGATGTATGAATCCATCCATTTTCTGCTGCTTGCCCTTAAAGGCAGTGAGATATCTCTCCTCATATCAAAGGTATTTAGTGCTTTACGGAAAATAAAATTATTACATAGATGAAACACAAAACACATAAATTCAGTTCCAAATGGACTCCTGCACACTCACTCTGCACACTTGGACTCTGTTGGCATGTGAATGTGGATGTTTCAGACTAACTAGTAATAAAGGGTAGTGGGTTAAAAGCTTTTTCCCAGTGAATCTGCACTGTCACACGCTAACTGACTACACCTTGAAATTTGATCACAAAAATCTAGTAAGCTGGCAAAAATACATGCCTCATATCTTCTGCTGTTCATTTTGCCAGTATCCAAACTTCCTGTGAAGAAGTGGGGGCTAGCACCAATGTTTCCACGAAATGTAACTGCTGTTCACAGAGTTATATATATATAACTATATAAGTTATAGTTCAAGAACACCACACATCCATGTACAAACACACACTCCTGTTCATCTGTATCTGTCACCAGCTACGGTACACTTTTCACTTATGATTTAGTCCAGCAGCAGCTTTAATATGGCTTCTATTAGCACCTGTGGACTGCCTTTCCCTTTTAATATCTCACTGCAGCAGAATGGCCAGATCAACGGTTCAAAGTGACCCTTCTGTCATTTTTTCCCCCCTCTATCACACTGATGAGAATTAGGTGCCACTCCTTCAGCTGTGCCTGTCTCCTCTTTAATTGGCATTTGATATTCTGCAGTTGTCATTTCAAGAGGGAGAACAAGAGGTTGCCATTCATCGTCGATGCTGTAAAGAGACGGGGGCTAAGTGTCACTCAGTCTGATGGCTCTGTAATGTGTTTTGGGTTACAGACACTCCTGAACCACCTGTCAGTTAGTGGAGCCCTCCATCCTTTCCTTCATTCAGGGGACTGAGATTTCATTTAGCCACCCTGTCCATCAGCAAAATGCTGTCTTCATAAACCTTTCACTTATAAGCAGACTGGTTTTTCCTGGATGTCCAGAGCTATGAGCAGAAATTTCGAAAATGTTCTCACCCCTTCCTTTCTGACTAATACTACACAACTTTCACCACAGCTTAGATATCAGATTAAAAATAAACTATATATCATATATATTTTCAGGTGCAAGTTGGAGTCTTCATGCTGGGATCCATTGTAGGAAGGAGGAGGTAAAGCATAAAGCACTGAAAAAGGGCCTGCATGTTGCTTTTACTCCTGTTTCCCATAAGCTGGTCATTTGAAAATTGCATTCTGTGAAAATGCAGTATGAATCCACATTAAACAGCAAGTAAACGTGTCATTTTCTCATCCTATGAAATCACAGAATTATGTTGCCTAATCCTCGAGGCACACAGCTAGCACCACAAGTGATATTATGCAATAAAATTGGCCATAGCGATAACTTCCACATGGCCACAGTTTGTCCAAATTTGTAGTTTTTGCTCCTGCATTATGTAAATTTATCATGAATTAAAAAGCAGTCTAGGGAAATTCAGCTACATAATGTCATTTATTGTCCTCCTCTTTAGATTCAAGGACTTTCAGGCCCATCTAGGAGCTTATCATGTGCAAATAAATTACACTCGAGGACTGAAGTGAAAGCTTTTACCTTTTTCATTTTACCAAGGAAAAGCTAATATGTATTTCACTGCAGTGTGGAGGAACCAGCAAATGTTGATCCTGTTGTAATGATGGCCTTGTCATCACAACTTTGCAACTAACTTTCCTTCTCCAAGATCCATTTAATTCTTAAATTGTGGTTCAGAGGCAAACATTATCATGAATTGGCTGTAGAGTTACATCTAGTGATAAAGTCTATGTGAAAGCCCTTTGTGGCAAATACTGATGGCAAGACGAATAGAAGGCCAAGAAAAACTGATTTTGAAACAATGTAGATGTGACTAATTTAAACCATTTTGTTATGGTCATACTAAATGGGATACTCAATTAGTTTTGTCCAGAATTATTTTTTGATGATGAGGTTGGCCTCATCTTAACACTAACACAGGCATTTTCTTTTGTCCTTAGCATTTTTATTGTCAAGATAAAGTGATAACAAAGTCATAATTATAAAATCATTTGTCACTGGCAGATGGTCTTCTATCAGATTGTAGCAAAAAAGCAAACATCAGAAGACAGTTGAGGTAACAAAATAATTCACATCTAAAAATCATCATCACCGTCTTTCTGACAGATGACATCAGTCAGTCATGAGGAGAGTTTCTGATAGGGACACGCATCTCTCTGGGCATGTAGGGGTACGTGCAGGATAGAAGTCACTTGGGAAGCTATAGGGAACATTTTGTTTCATTTCCACCATGTTCCTGTCAGCAGTCAGCCCTGTTAAAGAGGCCAATGGGACCTGTCAGCATCTGTCAAAAAGTGCAGACAGAAAGGAAGCCAATGCCTCGCTCAGTTTAGCAGAGAAATTTGAGAGCTCCATAAAACTGAAATAATCTTTTTGCTTTCCTCCGTCACACAAAAATACATTAATTGTTTAAAAAAAGCAAACTCATTGCCTTACAAAAAAAAAAAAGCAAGTGTTACTTGTATAATTCGAGTGCCTCAGAAATCAGTAACGAATAATAAACTAACGATAAATGGTAATTTCTCCTATCACAGTCACAAATGTGCAGTACATTTAATGATAAAAAAATATTCTAAAATTATAAATCACAACAGCTGGGTTTTTGGGCGGGGAGGGAGGGTAATTTAATTTTTTTTTTTTTTTTTAAAAACATCTTCTTTAGATGATACCTAAAAGAAAGAAAAAAAAATGTTTAGTCCACCAAGTTGGCATTATTTATTTAAAAAAAAAAAAAAACATCACAAACATCACAATAACCATGCATATACATAACAGCTTGAGAAAGTCCACTTGAGGGCAAGAATTCAGGTACATATTATGGTTATATATGAGTCAGCTGTGATTTGGTGCTAACTCTTCAGAAACTGCCAAACAAAGGCTTACACCTCTGGCCACTAGGCTGAAGTGACATACCAGAGAAGCAAAGGTGCAGAGAATAAATGACCTGTTCTCCACATATCCATCTGTTACGTTCCCCCCGAAGGGGTCTAGGCGTGCGAGTGAGGGGACCAGTAACAAATGGGTCTGGAAACAGAATGAAAAGGAAAACAGAGTTGTTCTATAATAATATAGTTTTATCACAAACGACATTAACTTAAAGAGCCGGCAACGCCGTTTTACCAATAATGCCAAAGAAACAACAGAATCACTCGCAGCAACAAAAGACAAAAAACTACTAAACAATAAAGGGAGGCACTTTCCCCACACTTCTTACTTTACTCCTCACCACGGGGAGACACTCTCAGGGCCCACAAGCCCGTCTACTCACTACTCAGAAGGAGGCTGTCTGTCCATGACCTAGCACAAAACCGTGTAGAGCGACAGAGGGAAAAAACCCACCCTGCTCACAGCTCATCCCAGTTTAAATAGCCTCAGAGGTGATTGCTGCCTGGAGTCAGGTGGCAAACGAGGCTAATCAAAAGCAGCTGTGTCCTGGGAGAGAGGAGAGTGAGAGAGACAGAGGGGGTAGGAGTGGCAAGAGAGGAGGCGGCGGAGAAAAACACCACACCCACACAAGGGCAGTTTCAGGAGGCCCAGCTAGGGCCGTAACACCCCCTCCCATAAATACAAACCAGTATTTGTATTTATGGGAGACCAATGTGCTACCCAACTTTTAAACATATCCCTTACCATGCACCACAATAACGGTTGGGCATAGCCTGCCGAATCTGCCAAGACCTTTTCGATGGGTCCAAAACACTGAATGGGGTTGGCTCAATTCCCTCAAAATAGTGTCTCGAGTGACAGTCAGATGTTTTTCGAGTCATTACATAAGGAGAACCCAGCGGATAGCTAGAAGGCCTTACTGAAACACTTTTCAGGCGCTTCTTTGCTAGGTCATGGCGACAGGCATGCTGGTCAGCCAGAGGTGCAGGTTTGAATGTTTGTGTCGTACACAATGTGTCACACTGCAGGTCATCTGGATCTGAAAGACTGTCAACAGGTGGCATCTCATAATTAGTTGACCTCTGACATTCACCAAATGACACCACTGAGCAATTATGCTCCAATTGTTGCCTTGGACTGGCAACTCTTTCCGTTTGTGAACCACAGTTAACCCTTTTGAAAGCAGGTCGATTTTGCTTTGAGTTGGCTTTTGAACAGTGAGCAATTAGGTGGCCAGGTTTGTGGCAGAAAAAACAGCTTTGTTTTAGCTCTTGAAACCATGCCTGTATTGGCATTGTTAGCTGGCACACTTCTAACTCTCGAGACTGACTGTTTCTGTTTGTAGGCCCCACAATTTGCTATTAAATGGCCAGACTTGAAACAGAAAAAACACTTTCCTTTTGCCTTAGAATGGGACACAAGTACCTCACCCTTTGGGTACTGTGCAGCTGGCACATCGCCAACCTTCACTAGGTCATCGCATCGGTCGTGCTTAATGACACTGGTTTTATGGATGAGGGCAAACTCATCCGTCAGTGTTGCTGCCTGCTGTAATGAGGAAACCTTCTGTTCACTAAGGTGTACTGCGATGCGCTCTGAAACGCAGTTCTTAAATTCCTCTATCAGCATTAATTCACGCATCGACGCCAGGTCAGTAGCTTTACTGGACACACAACCGATCAAAAAGCATTCTTTTCTTCCTTGCAAAATCTCGGTAGGATTGACCCTGTACCCTTTTCAGACCCCGGAAACGCTGCCTATACGCCTCTGGGACCAGCTCATAAGCCAGCAGAATGGCACTCTTCAGCTTGTCGTAATTCAGACCGTCCTCAGCTGACAATGAGGAACAAACTTGCTGAGCCTTGCCTACCAGCTTGCAACGTAGCAAAATGGCCCATGACTCCCGTGGCCAGTGCAAGGCTGTGGCTTTTCGTTCAGACGACTCGAAGTAGCTGTCAACCTCAGTGTCGCGGAACACCGGAACCAGACAAATGTTTTTCCCCACATTAAACGGTGTGTCTGCCTGCCGAATGGAGGCAGTCGGAGGAAGGGAAGCCTGCTGGAGTTCCAACTGTTGCAACTTAACAGCTGTCTCCGCCTCCACCTTTTTCAATTCAAGCTCCCTGGCTCTGGCAAGCTCTGCGTCTAAACGCTTAAGCTCCAACTCCTTCTTTAGCTGGAACTCCCTCTCACGACCCTCCTTTTCCAACTGGAGACGAGCCAGGCGGACACGTAGCCTAGCATCCTGCTTCGAGCCTACTGATGATTCAATGGAGAGAGGTTCGAAGCGAGGCAATGTCATGGATTTGTCCTCAGGCAGCCCCTGAGCAACAGGTGTAGACACCGATGGACCTACAGCTTGAGCTGGCACCTGCGGAACAGGCTGAGATGCTACACCATGCTCAAGTGGACTGGCAGACACTGGCAAGGCCACTATCCCTTTCGCCACCAAGCCAGACACAAGAGCAGCTTTCAGCTCAGCCTTTCGCAAAGCCGTGGAGACAGAAATGCTATACAATGATGCCACCTCATGCAAATCCCTCTTCCTACAGGTGTCCAGCTGGACAAGCGAAGGGTTTTCCTTAAACACGGCAATATCAAAGGTAGCCATCAGAACTAAAACAAAAAACTATCTGAGGCTAACAATAACAACAAAGAAGCACCACCTCCAATACACAAATGAAAAACAGGTGGGAAATATATGTGGCCACAGGTTAACCAAGAAATAAAAATACCACCGACCCTCTCTCCCCAGACCTACCTACTAAAAACTTAACCTAGTTAGCTTCTGGAGTGTACCAGGCTCGAGGCAACTTTAAAGGCTAAGCATCAAGTGCACAAAGCACCGACAAGCCTACCCCCGACAGGGAACTAATCCCCACCCGGGATTACTCCAAAAATAAAAAAGGCAAAATAAAATATAAGTGCCTGAAGGAGGAGCTTACACTCAGCTAGACACTCCCCTGTGCTAACTAGAGAGAGAGCGCAGCAGATACAATACAACTAAACAAGCCACCGGCAAACAACTCACTAAAACTCAATTGCTGTTCCCTCCATTCATATCCCGGACGAGCCCCCACATTGTTACGTTCCCCCCGAAGGGGTCTAGGCGTGCGAGTGAGGGGACCAGTAACAAATGGGTCTGGAAACAGAATGAAAAGGAAAACACACAGAGTTGTTCTATAATAATATAGTTTATTACAAATAATATAGTTTTATCACAAACAACATTAACTTAAAGAGCCGGCAACGCCGTTTTACCAATAATGCCAAAGAAACAACAGAATCACTCGCAGCAACAAAAGACAAAAAACTACTAAACAATAAAGGGAGGCACTTTCCCACACTTCTTACTTTACTCCTCACCACAGGGAGACACTCTCAGGGCCCACAAGCCTGTCTACTCACTACTCAGAAGGAGGCTGTCTGTCCAAGACCTAGCACAAAACCGTGTAGAGCGACAGAGGGAAAAAAAACCCACCCTGCTCAGCTCATCCCAGTTTAAATAGCCTCAGAGGTGATCGCTGCCTGGAGTCAGGTGGCAAATGAGGCTAATCAAAAGCAGCTGTGTCCTGGGGAGAGAGGAGAGTGAGAGAGACAGAGGGGGTAGGAGTGGCAAGAGAGGAGGAGGCGGAGAAAAACACCACGCCCACACAAGGACAGTTTCAGGAGGCCCAGCTAGGGCCATAACACCATCCAAGGTGAACCTTTAGCTATAGGAGAACAATAGTACAACGACAAAAGGATCTGAAGCTGATCACTACTGGAAGAACATCTGGAAAAAAGAGGTGTCACAAAATACAAATGCAAAGTGTTGGTGGACCTAGGAGCAGACGTTTGCGAATGCCCAGCAATGACTCATCAGAAAAATGGTCCAAACTACTGGCCGTCTACTTCTCCACAACTTGGAAGCTCCTCTCAGGCATTGTAGCAACCAAGCTGAGCAGGTGCATGACGTTTGAGAAGGTTGAAAAGAACCAGGATTGAGAACCTGTGAGTATTTGAGTTCCAAACAAATAAGCATGTCCTGGCCAACTGACCAGAAATACTGGTGGTTGACAAGGAGCAGAAGATAGATGTAATAGATGTGGTCATTTCAGCTGACAGCAAAATCAGGACCAATAAGCCTAAGAGAATATAGAAACAGGGGCTGAAGGAGCATTAGGAGCTGTAACTCTGACACTACAAGAAAGGCTTAGCAGATTCCAGGCACAGGTCACTGTCCAGATGAGTGCAGTCCTGACAGCATCCATCAGAGTATGAATGTGTGAATGTTAGATAGAAAGAGCTTCCACACAGGGAAAAAAAGTGCATAGGTGAATAAAGCGCAGAGTAGAAAAGCATTACATAGGAACCAGTCCGTTTGACATATATTATATTTTATATTTATAGTTTTACTTTTAATACTTCAAGTAATTGGAGATAAAGTATCTGAATTTCAGGAGCTGGACCACGTCTTCAAACACGCTTCTTCCGGTTCTCATCTATATGTTTCCCCAGTTCTACAAGCTGTTTGTTCTCGTTTACGTGCCCCACCCTCCCTCCCCTTTTGAATTATTTAACTTCTTCACTTCTATTTAGTACATGGGGGATCTGCCAGGCCCGGGAGCCGCCACCAGTCCTCTTTGAGGCCTTCCCCAAACCGCAGCTCAATTTATGCCCAAGCCATTCACCCTAATCTACTAAAACCCTGTCAAAGCTCAAATGAGGACGTGGGCCCAGCAAATGAAAATATTGTTTGGATATTAGATTTTTTTTTAAATGTCGCAGCCCATATGACACAACAATATTTTAATCAGGCACAATCACACATTCAGTGAGTGTGTCCTTTTAGAATTGTATTCAATGAAGGTGATAGAATTGAGAAATGTCTCCTAAATGTAAGTATAAAAGACATTCTGGGTTAGACACTATTACACCAAATTGCTAACAATGTAAATGGACTGGTTCCTATATAGCGCTTTTCTACTCTATCTGAGCACTCAAAGCGCTTTATACAGCTAATTCATTCACCCATGCACTTTTTTCTAAGCTATTAAGTGCTCCCTATCTAACAGTGGGTTGGTATCTTGCCCAAAGATATTTGGCATGCAATATGATATATATAAAATGAATGAAACCCCTCGTGTTTAAAACAAACTATACACATAAGTTACATAATTATTTCATTTTTAAAAATGTAGCTATCAAAATTGGGGAAATGTTGAGATGTTCTCTGGAGTGCTACATTGCGCTATAATGTAAAATGTAAAGTAATATTTAAATGGCTCCCAGACTTTCTTTTATAGATTACAAAAAATAACAAGAAAATGCTCATTCATTTTTAGTTTTATTGTTTCTGCCAAACCAAACTAAGAGTAACATTGGCTTCATGAATGTGTCTTATCAGTCACACTTATTATGTCGCTGTATTTGTTGAGGAGTGGTTCACAAACTCTCTGAACTGACTGCCTTTTGAAAATAGTCATACCAATCATGCCATGTGTCGAAGCAAAGAGGTCTCTAACATGACATTTAGAGGGGGTTTTTTCTCAGTTTTTCTCACACATTTATGTTTCTATACACACACACACACACACACGCACACACACACACACACACACATATATGTATATATATGCAGTCACCCTGTAGTGTTGCATGTGTGCATGTAAGTACTTTTAGCTCATGTAGTTTGGTTAGGCATGTCATAAGCATAATGCTTGTGACATGGTTTCCTGTAGGCACTATAGAGAGTACTATGAAGGAAGTTCAATATATCCAAGCTTTTTTTGGTGTAAGATAACCCAAGAAAACCTGAAGCACTAGTCAAGATAATGGTTATAACAAGAGTTGTTATGGGCCTTCTGTTGTTATACCCATTAGGCTTTCTGCTTGAGGCTCTGAGCAAGGAGTTTTTTGACATGTCCTTTGAGCAGTCAGAGACATTATCAAAGTAACAGGTAATAGAATGCTATAAGAACATGGCAGACAATGCTGCAGAAAGTGCTCAATCTTGTGAATTTATAACTGAATATATTTACGTTAACATAAAGTCTTCTCTACAGTGGTGCCTTTATTTTTCCTTTATTAAACCTTGAAGGCTGCTTTATCCTATAGCCTAATGGTTGAAATATTAAAATTATTTTTTTTTGTGGCTAAATCAAAGCAAACTTCATTTTACTGATTGAGTCTTCCTTTTTAATAGGCTATTCACTTCTCTTATTCTAGTGTTCTACTAGCTACAATTCCAGCAATAAGATGGGACTGGCAGGAAAAAATGGTACTAAGCATGACACCACCAACCCATATGGAAAAGATATATGTGAAACTTGTATGAAAAGCATACAAGAGTAAAAATAGATATAAGATCCCTTGAAAAATTATATAAATGAAACTTGTATGTTTTGGATACTTACTAAAACAATATATGAAAGTAATGAGAAAGTGGTCACTTTCATGAGTAAATCATATAAGCCTTATATGATTCACTATATGAAGTAGGCCACATGTTATGCAAGTCTTTTACAAGTTTTTACTATTTCTTTTCCGTATGGGAATACCCACTGACACATACCATCTGCTTTACTGTAATGTCACAACTGTGTTTGGTGGCATTGCTATGTACATCCCAACAGGCTGCACTCATAAGCCATTTTCAGAGAGTTTATATCATTTCTTGTCACATCATAGCTATTTAATAAAAGGAATAATTAGGTTTGATTTTTAGGGGTTTTATTACTTTTATAGATTATTTATATCATTTCATTACAGATCCTAAAGATATTACAATAAATAATCATGTTGCTACGCAAACCGGTGTGTATAGTAGTGGTTTTACGGTAATGTTTTAAAACCACTACAACATCAATGTCATCATTTTTTTCTCTTGATCCCACACATTCAGTATTTGATAATTCAGCCCATTTTTGAAAAAGTGATGAAATATGAAATTATATGGATTTAATTTAACAGAGTTATACAATTTATTAAAATGCCAAGGGGGGAATAGTCCAGTCTTAAATCAAAAAAATAGACTGTAATGATTTAACCACATTAAAGAAAGCCACCTTTATGACACTAAAAATACTGACTTGAGACTCAACATGCAGTTCCTCAATAATCTAATCATTTTCTCTTTCTCTTTCCTCTTTCCTCCAGGTAAGATGCTTGGCATTCAGGTCAAGAGTTCAAACTAAGAATCCTTGGCAAACTCCAACTGGGCTTTTATGTACTTTATAATTTGGAGTGTCTTCTGTGTGCATGGGACCTTGTATACACAGAAGTGTACCTTTCAAAATCATGTCCAGTCAACTAAAATTACCACATGTGGTCAACCTGTAGAAATATCTGACACAATTCCCCGATCTCAATTTTGAGTGCCATGGCAAAGGCAGTGAATACATGTTATATATTTATTTTTTAACTTTAAAAATTCTCCAAGAATTTCAAGTACATTTTTGGGTCTAAAATTTGTGAATTTTAGACACAATAGATGAATTAATTGCATTTAATTTCTTTTGATATACGACTGTAACATAACAAAATGTGAAACAAGTAAGCACTGTGAATACTTTCTGTATGCACTGTAGATTGTAGCAGCCTTTCTAATGGTCAGCAGGAGGCAACTTCTCATTAGCAAAAGTCATCAGGTTCTCTAGACATCAATGGGTAAACAGCCCTTAGTTCCCTTTGACCCCGTTAAATACTTTCCTGATGACTTTATCCAATCTTAGTCTCAAAGTTCAGGTCTTAAGACTTTAATATTTAGAGCCAATCCATGTTCATGACATCTGTTTTCCAAAACAACAAGATGGTAAAAATTTTTACCTTGAGACTTCACAAAAACAATTTATTAACCAGCAGATGATTGTGTCTTTACCTCTGTTGCCTTACAAGAAAATTACTCAGTTGAAATCCATCAACTAATGACTGACCTTCTATTCTGAACGGATTATCTCAGTTGTTCTCCTGACTGAAGTTTGGTCTGTTTGCAGCATCCTGCCATGCGATTGCATTTGTCCCTAACCATGGGGAATCCTCACGTTGTTTTATCGAGTGGAAAAAGGTTAGCGTTCATCCTCCAGCTTCACTGTTTATGTTATGCTAACATAGCTGTGTAGCTAGCCACCACATAGCACATCATTATATACCAGCTAGCCCAACTTCAGTAACCCTACAAACGTCACTGCGGTTTAGTTTTCTGTCTTCATTTATGTTGGAAGTGATAGCAGAGCTGTGCTTTTTAATTTTTGCTGTGGCAGTTAAACTGCCGGATTTTTGGCTTGAGGAACCTCCTTCGTGGTTTGTGCACACTGAAGCTCAGTTTTTTCTTTGTGGTGTTTCTGCCGACGACACAAAATACCATCATGTGGTGTCCTTGCTGGATCTGCTGTCCACCCGCTGTGGGATTACCCTCCTCTGGGATCCCTCCCATCCAAGGCAAATACACCGCTCTCAAGGAGCTGCTGCGGCACTACTCCCTCTCTGACGCAGAGCTGGCTGAGAAACTCCTCTCTCTCAGGGGTCTGGGTGATGGTACTGCTCTCGACCTCATGGAGAGCATGCTGTCCCTGCTAGGAACGGATGACAGAGGACTTCTCTTCACTCATCTCTTCCTCCGACACTTGCAACAGTGCAAGCTAAACTTCATAAATTCTGTTTTTATGGACACCTGGATGTTAAACTTAATTGTTACACCTGGTAGAGCAGCAACACTGATCATTTTATTAAAGATTAAAGAATTTAGACAGTTTTTCAACTCTCAGTGATGTGCAGTGTTTGACTTGGGACCTGCAGCGGAGTTTGGGCCCAGACATGGCTAATGATGTCAGACTTAAAGACCGACTAGAGTCTTGCTAATGACCTACCAATTTTATTCAGGTCTGTTGCAGCTGGACACATTTAAAAGTTTCAGGACACCAGGCCTTGAGGACTGGAGTTTGACAGCCCTGGTCTGAACCCTCTTACCTCTGTTTTGACCTACTAGGTGGGGTGTTGGGTTCAAACAGAAACTAACAGTAACCCCTTGCCTGCAGGTTAGACTTAAACACTAATGAAAGAATAGACCCCAGATGACTCTTTAGCACAAATACTGAACATTTATTGAACATAAGGGCAGGATAAACAATGTACAAAAACACATACTTTTTAATTCAAATGACAGAGTTGCTTCAGCAAATGAAATATACTTTTTGAATCAAATAATACCCTTTGAAATTATATTAAGTAATGCAAAATCAGGTTATCACCTCTTGGTGGTTAACTCACTGACACCCGTCCAAAATATGCTTTGTAAATATACTACTAAATACACTATACTCACACCTGTGCCCCACACACACTCACGTTCACACTCGTTACAGGCCTGTTTGTCGCTCACACTGTGTGGTGGTGAAACTCCTCTCCTCCCTGGTAAGCACACAAAAGTCTGCCTTACAGTGTGGTGGTTTGTAGGTCGCTGCTCATCAGTCCCAAACTGAATCAAATTTTCAGCCCCTCCTGGTGATACCGCGCTGTCTCTACTACAGCACATTAGCAAGTCACTATACAGTCACACACATATAAAGTCATATGCTAACATATGACTTTATACTCCCAAATACCCATCCGGGCTACATTAGACAAATATAGCCCAACTAAATACAAAAATCTGTTTAAAGATTAAGGAGAAAAAAGCACTCCTATAGCGCTTTTCTACTTTTTCTGAGCACTGAAAGCACTTTACACAACTTGTCTCATTCACCCAACCACTTTCTTCTTTTCTCTTTCAATGTAAGTGCTTTCCAGCTAACATTCATACTCAAATGGATACATCAGAGAGCAACTTGGGGTTAGTATCTTGCCCAAGGATAATTGGTATGCAGACTGGAGCAGATGGGGATCGAAACCACCAACCTTCCGATTAATACATGACCTGCTCTACCGCCTGATCTACAGCCACCCCAAAAAAGTTACCCCACCCGCTAGCAACACCACCTCACGATTACTGCCAGACCTGTTAAATCAGAAATCACTTAAATGGAACCTGGCAAAATAAAATAGGCTAAAAGATTTTAAAAACCAATTCTTGATGCCACAATCAAAAAAGAGATGAAAAACAAAGTCATTGACAACTATCAGCCTGGATTTAATTAAGCCATTTGTAATGCCCTGGGAAAACAATGGTGAGAGCTATTGTCCACAAATGGAAAAACTTGGAACAGTAGCAAACCTTAGCAAGAGTGGCCGGCCTACCAAAATTACTCCAAGAGTGCATTAGTGACTCCGGAGGTCACAAAAGAACCCAGAACTGCAGGCCTAATAAAATAAGAATGACACTGTGCAAATGTGCCATCTAAGGAAGAGGTCCAGGGCAAAAAACACAGCTGGCTATAATAAACACAAAGGTTCGTTTTACATTTGTTAAACAAACATTTTTATTGTACCCTTGACCTTTGGGAAAATATTCTGCTGACTGATGATACAAAAGTTGAATCTAAAAGCTTTATGGTGTATTTACTTAAATTATCTCTGTCTAAAATAAGAAATAGTTTGATCTGACGCATGTAAGTGTGACAATTACCACCCCAAAATTAAAAATAAGTCAGGAAGGGGGCAAAAAACATTTTACAGCACTGTAAATATCGCACTTTTAATTAGTCAGTCTGTCATTTATGTGCAGCTTACATTGGTGAATTACTTAATTGTTCTATTTTTTTTTTGTTGTTGTTGTACTGTTGTTAATCTTCATTGCCTCCCATCATTTGTCTAACTGTGTCTTGAAGGCCTGAATTAACTGCAGGACTCTCTGAATCAGCCGCAGGCATGTAGGATGTGTGCGCGCGCACACACACACACACACACACACACTCTTTAAAGCATGTTGCAGCATCAATGGGCTGAGTCCTTTTGGATCATTTATGCTTCCTGACCTGCCTCACAGTATGCAAGTCATAGCTATTTAATGCTAACTTGGCGCTACCATGGGCGCATTATGACACAATGCTTGAGTCATCAAAATGGAACCAATGAGCACACATGTATATTTCATCATTTAATAACTAAGAAGAAGGATTAAATGCCCATTCATCATATATCTACATTATTTTGAAGATTACACATCCTGCTGTGGATGGGTAGTGTGTGCATGTCAGAAGCCCAGTTCTGGTGGAATACAACATGTACTGAGCTCCAGTGAGGACAGCGAGGCTGAACTCTAGACTGGACTACTATTAGACACTCCAAGTGTTTCTTCTGTCTTTGTCTATCTGCTTCTGTCTCCAAACACCATGTTTTTCAGCAGATCAGCGTGATGAAATGGTGGACTGCCAAGCTAGAGGCATTTAAAAACATCTGAACAGTTGCCAGGCATTTCATTTGAGATTTTGAGACAGCAGAAAAGGCCTGCAATTTGTCAGATTGGGGAGGACTGGATGTTGCCAGTCTCTTCCACATTTTGCCTATTAAACCCTCAGCAGGAGGGATTCCTGAATCTGCTGCTCACTTCCAAACAACACTCATATCTGTACATACAGCCAGATACTGCAGTGCTAATGCTTCTTTTAACTGTTTTTCCAACTGAATGAATTTCCTTTGGGCTGTCTCTGTGAAGAACATTGTCTCACACGAGTCTGTAGTGGTTTGACATCAATTCAGATTTCTTCATTTTCCCTATCCAAATGCTGCCATCTGCCTTGCATGTTGCAGCTGCATGTCCTGACTCCATACAAGAGCAGTTATCTTGCTTCACGATAAAGCAGGTTCAGGGAATGCAGATCTGTATTCAGTTACAAAACACTTTCACCTTCGGATGTATTATCATGAGGTAAAATATTCTGAGGATTTGTCATGGTCCATCAGAAACATGTATAGTGACTCAGGGCTTAAGCTCTAAATATCCCATGACTCATATAAGGGTAGTATTAAAAGGTTAGGAGAAAATAGGACTTATTAACAAGACAATGTAATCTCTCTGGAAAAAAATACAAGGGGACATGCAGAGATGGTTCAACAAAGAGGAACATTATAGATACAGAGAGCTGATTAAAGATTAGACACAGGCGAAATAAGACATGGTTACATATAATTACCACTTGTGACAATCAGGAGAGAGAGTGAGGAAGCAAAGCTCAAAGCAAGACACAAGAGAAATTGATCAAATTAAAACAGGAGATAAACAATCAAACAGCAGTTAAATAAAAACACTGAAACATGTAAAATGATGCTAAATAAAAATGAACTAATTTAGAGGTAAACAAAAGGACTCCAGCATTATACAGACCTAGTGATATCAGAAGAGAAGGAATCAAAAAGGGAAATCAGAAAAGTTAAAAGTCAACACTTAAATTTCATTTATATAGCGCCAAATCTCAACAATAGTTGCCACAAGGAGCTTTATGTTGTAATGTAAAGACCAGACAATAAGGGAGAGAAAACATCACCAATCAAATGACCCCCTATGAGCAAGCGGTTTGGTGACGGTGGGAAAGAAAAACTCCCTTTTAACAGAAACAGGAAGAAACCTCCAGCAGAATCAGGATCAGGGAGGGGCGGGAATCTGTTGTGACCAGTTGTGCAGCAGGGGAGGAAGACAGGAAAAAAAGGCATGCCGTGGAAGAGAGATTGGAAGAGTCAGATCCTAAGAACGATAAAATCACAAAAGAAATCTGCACTAACAGATGTTAAGACTTGAAAGCTCACAACACAAAACTGATAATTGTGCTTGCACTTCTTGGCTACAGGTTTTGGCTAATTTGAGCTTCAGCCATGGTAGCATATAACAAGCCAGATGTACAAGTCCAGCATTTTATGATTTTAGGCATAGCTAGGTTATGGGTTTAGCACTTTAAACATTCATAGTAGTGGTTAAGCAGTGACATGTCCCCTTAAATATTTAGAGCATATCCATCTCCACATCAGTATACACACAGGAAGCTTGATGAGCGTAGGGAAGGAAGAATGAAAAACAGCTCCATCATTTAAGTATTATATCATACAGTCTCAAAACCAAATCAGTTGTTAGCTATATGTAAAGGGTTAAAATGTGTTTAAGTTTAAATGTGTGTTTAATAAATTTGGATTAAACTAATAGTTAGTGTTAGGTTTGTAACTTAAACCTATTCGCTGGAACGTTGAAGACAATGTAATTACACAGCAAAAGCATTGAACACCAAGCAGAGCTCTTCATGATTCTCGTATACGAGGGAGACCAACTGGACAAACGCCGTTCCTTCGCTTGACCCCAGTTGCTCTCGTCCGCTCCCCCGTAACACTGCTCTTTTATTGAGGTTACATGAATATACATAGGTTCATTAACATATGATGTATACATACACACAAAGAGTACCTTGCCTGTGGTTTTGTAAGTATGTGTGTGTGTGTGTGTGTGTGTGGGGGGGGGGGTCAGAGTGTGACCCCATAAAGACTTCCCTAAATCTGCTGGTCTGGAAGTCCAGCAGTTCATCTAAACAAAAGGCACTTAGACTAAAACAGATATAGATACGTTTATCCTACCATAAAACAATAAGACAAGGTACGACCTCTCCCATGCTCCCAGAATGTGGGTGTGAAAGCCAGAGTGCTCTGGAATGCACACAAAGTTTGCAGACTATTAAGGATCAAACCTCTACCAATCTATAATTATAAAACTCTAAGCATATATAAGTAGATAATAAGACTGTTGTGAACTTGTCAATGAAAGGATAACGTTATAAGTTAAGTAATGCCGAAGTATTGTGCTTAGAATGAGATCGTAATGTGAACGTGATCGTGCTAGGCTAATGGACTTGCTGCTAGCAGGGAAAGTGAGCTTCAAGTAGCATAGCGATGCTAATGAACGTTTTCAGTAATAGGATGTTTTCTATATATCTTGTTGATTGATTGATTGATTGATCATGCTTTATTCATCCCGAGGAAAATTGGGTTAAGGCTGCCAGCCGTGCCAGCGCCGTCTTACCCATCCGACCATACATACATTACACAAACATCACATGGGGAAGACAGGTCAGAGGGGTATAACATGGAAAAGCACAACATGAGGAAAGATAAGGAGAAAAAAATAACTCCCCCCAGACTGAGCTCCAACAGGGAGATCAGTTTGAGAACAGAAAAAAACAAAAAAACAAAAAACACCTCTGCACATAGCACATGAAAAAAAAACTCTTAATATACCAACGAAACACATGACAAGCAACAGGGATGGGTAAAGGGTGAGAGACAGCCAATGTCGACAGTACATCTGGGCCAGCCTATGCGCTGGTCTCCATGATCCACCGTCAGCATCAGAAGGGAATAAGCGTCCAAGGCGTTTGGAGGGGGGATGAGTGTATATCAGCATGTGTATATATGTCTGTGTGCGTGTGTGTGTGTGTCCAGAGTTCAGCTGAGACAGTGTCCTTCGCCCTGCCAGCCTAAGTAAACAGTCTTCCAGCCAACCCAGGTGGCCTTGCATAGAATGGGAAGAACAGTCTCAACACAGTTGTTATCAGGGTGTTGTTGTTCAGCTCCAGCCTTGAGACCGCAGCTGGCGCTGAAGGGGTCTCCGCGTGAAGTGATGGTGGTTTTAACTTTATTGCGAACAACTCATATGAATTTCAAAGCTGTTCTAACAGTCCAACACTGGCCACTCAATCTCCCGTTGAAGAGCTGTGAGCTTTCTATGATGTTATCAAACTTACGCCCGTGATGTTGTCATTCTTGTGCTCAAAGGGCAGGTTCTGAGAACTCACAACAGCAGTGGGCTTCCCAAGATGTGATCCAATTTGCACTCAGAGGTGTTATTCCAAGCGAGCCCCTCCAGATGTAATCCAGTTTGCACTCAGAGGTCTTGTTCTGAGTATTCACGGCAGCCGTGCGGTTCTCCAAGATCTTATCCGTGCTGCACTCGATGAGCCATTTTTGAGAAACTCACGCCTCGTCCCATCGTTTCAATCCCAGCGGGCAGTCTTGTGGGGCTTTGAACAGCCGGTTCCTCTTCCTTAATTCTTCGATAAGCCAGGGCCAAGCCAGCTCCGATCAGCAAGAACCCTGTTATCATGGTTCCGAATAGGTAGATATCTTCAGCACTCAGGCTCACCCGAGCCCAGACCCCAGAAGGGGTGTCATTTGCATTCAGAGACCAGTTGATCAAATCCATAATTCCTCCTTTAGGTTTTAGAGAACAGACTGTGAGAGAGTGTTCCATGGAAAAGTAATACAAAAAACACGAGACTAGACAAGGACACAAGAGGCTAAGCAGGGAAGCTAAGGGAGAGGAGGAGGAGGAGGAAAAAAAGTGCGACCGCCTTCGCCGAGAGCAAGAGAAGACTCATACCTCAACCTCTTGTTGAGGTAAGAGGAGATGCAAAGGCTGTAATTAATGCTTACATAGCCGCTAATATGCCGTACATGAATGGTTATTTGCTATTTACTGGCTGTGAGTTATAGTATATTGTATTTAGTGATGCAAGTGATATGTATGTGTAACCTGAACAAAGGCTGAGGTACCCTGGCCAGTGTGAGCCACTGTTATATATTGTTATGATGGCCAGTGTATATTCGCTAAGGTCATTCCTGTACTTTTGACAATTTATGGACAGCTGTTATGCCACACCTGACAAAGAGTTGCTGGTTCTGATGAGAGGTGATTAAGGACTCGTTTCCTTGTTGAGGAAGAGAATAAATCCTGCAGTTGAACTGTAAACAAGTTCATGATCTGTGCCTCTTTATTTTAATACACAGCTGCAGGATCTAGGATCGCACCCCTCCCTGGCACCTGTCAGACCGGGTGGGGTAGCAACATATACAAGGAAGATTATTTTGCTGTATATCCCAAGTGTTGTTGCAAGATTTTTAAAGTGATCTTACAATAGAATCTTACAAAATTGAAACTGATTATTCTTAAATCCTTAAAATCATCGCAAAACACCATTCAAGTCTTGTGACTGTGCATAAGATTTCAAACAGCAATCCTGCAAAGTATATATCTATATATATATGAGCTATTAAAGTCCAGGTGCCGATAAATTAATTAAAGTCAGTGTTGGGGAGTAACGGAATACATGTAATGGCGTTACGGATTTAAAATACAAAATGTGAGTAGTTGTATTCTGTTACAGTTAAGTTTTAAATCGGTGGCAATCAGAATACAGTTACTTTGTTGAAATATGTTAGGCTATCCCCTCTGTATGCCTTCTCCAATTTAGGTGACTGAACGCAGTCGGGTGTAGATTTAGCTCAGTTGGATGAGCATGTATCATATATTGCATTGCTGAAAGCAGTACAACACGTCTTTCTTTTTTTTTTTTTTTTAAATACGCAATTTCTATCTGGGATTAATACAATTTCTCTGATTCTGACTGCTGGAAACCGAAACAAAACACACAATAAGCAGCTCTAATGTAAGCGCCCTGTTAATGTTGGTGGTGTGTCAGTTACACATTGGACCCAGAGCCAGCATTGCACAGGCAGAAATGCATTTCTTACTTGGAATGGGTGACGTGTTATTGCTGTGCGATTTTTATTACTATTAATGAAGGATACTCGTCACCGAGCTAACATTGTTAGCTGGTGTTAGTTCATAGACTGCAGACTGTTAGGCCGTTTCTGAATACTCAAGTACGCCCGTCCGTAAGATAATTTGAACTGAACAAATATTTAAAATATAATCTGATCATTTTTGGAGCTGCCTTCAGGATCTCCACGTATTAACATTCTGTTTTTAGACTTGATGGATAGCATTAACAACCTGCTAGCTGCAAATAATCATGTGCAGTTTCACATGATTATTAGCAGACAAAAAGAAAACATTACTGATACAGAAATAGTTTTCTATACAAGATCACTGCAAAAATTGCAGTCTTACCTAATGTCCACCCTACTGTTACTCATTTTATATTAAGATTTAAAAATCTAGTTGGTATTGGTGTGGCAAGTATCCTTCAATAATAGTTATAAATCACACAGCAATAGCACATTCATGTAGTTGTAAAAAGCATGACAATATATTAATTAATCCAAAGTATTCAGAATACGTTACTCTCATCGAGTAACTTAACGGAATGCATTACAAAATACATTTTGGGCCATGTATTCTGTAATCTGCAGTGAAATACATTTTAAAAGTAGCCTTCCCAAGACTGATTAAAGTAGAGTAATTCATCATACAGGTGTCAGGTCCGAGAGGCCAAACCAGGTGAATGGACCCAACAGCAGAGAGAGACAGAGGCACTGATAAATATGATAACACCACTTTATTTACAAGCTGTGTAGCAACAAAAATCAAACATGTACTGTGAGCTAGAATGCAACCATGAGCTATGAAGTAACGTGAAGCACAACTAAATACTGTGAAGCAGTGAAACTAGAAACTTCGTGACATGGGGGCAGAGGAGTAGATAGACTGATGGGTCAGACAGGGAGACTTAGAGTCACTGTAATGAGAGGACACACAGGTTTGGAACGGGTTCCAGTGAACCTCAGGTAAGTAATAATTACGACGTTCAATATCTTACTTGTCGAAGGTAGCGTAACGGCATGCAGGGGTAGGTGGTCTGGGTGAGCGGAGGTAAATCCAGACGGAGTTGATCCAAGTAATCCAATAGGCGAGGCAGGGAGGCAGGCAGGTGAGTGAAGGGAACAACAGCCATAGCTGGGAAGCTGAGGTGAGTAAAAATAATTCACTATGATAAAGTTCACGAGAGCTGTGGCAGCTTGCACTAACAGAGGTTAGCTGAAGATATGGTGAAGAGTAGTTGGCTGTGTCTGAATTCAGGGGAAGGATGCTTAAAATGCCATATTTGGAGGCAATGATGTCACAGCGACGCGACGAGGACTGTCCGAATTCAAAGAGCACTCAAAATGTGGCGACAAATGTGTCCTACTTTTCCGCGAATTCGAGGGTTAGTCGTGTCCGAATTCAGGGGAAGGATGCACCGATGTCATATTTGGAGGCAATGACGTCACGGCGACGCAACGAAGGCTGTCCGAATTCAAAGAATACTCAAAATGTGGCGACAAATGCGTCATACTTTGCCCTGAATTCTAAGGATGGTCCGATGTATCCTTCATGTCCTACTATATCCCAGGATTCATTGCGGGCCACCTGCCGCATAAATTCCGAACCAGTAGAAGGATTTTGGAGCGGAACAATGGCGGGCGAACCGGGCGTGACAGTGGGAGAGGAATCCGCATTCAAATGTAAGTACTTGAAAATCTGGTGTTACAAAAGTTAAACCCCCGTAGCGGTTCTGTTGGTAGTCTCTGGGCATATGCCTTTATTTAGCTTATAATCCATAGAATCCCCGTGATAGATTGCACGTGAACTAGTATGGTGGCCCCAGCAGTTTGTCATGCATTGCCACTCACATACAGCTACGTTATATCTTGCTAATTAATCGTTTTGTGATACATTGCAGGAAACAAAGAGCAAACAACTCTCCTCATCAGATTGCGAGGCGAAAATGACCACCTCTTCACTGGGGTGAAGAATTCTGCCACTGTGGCATG